>NC_087210.1:77603505-77608505 GCF_015104395.2 Macrobrachium nipponense | reverse complement strand
AATTTATATAATCCACATTACACCCTTCTGCATATTCCATGTGTCTTTGAGATTTGAAAAGAAAAAGTGTACTTGTGTCTGTGTTTGCATCCATCATCCAAGTTAAAAAATAAAAATAAATAAAGAACATGTACTTGTGTCAGTGTTTGCATCCACATCTAAGTTCATCTCCAATTCCATGTAACCATCCTCTCCAAAATTCAATTGAACTCCTTCAATCTAAACCAAAGATAAATTTTGTACAGAGAAACGCAGATTAGGGACAAACAAAAATAAAGAGGCAGCATTCAGAGACCACAAAATCTCAACAAGGATGAGAAATCTTGGCCCCCCCCCCACCCTGCGCCCCCTAAAGATCCCTTATCCTCATCCGAATTTTCGTCCGAAAATCTAATCGTTGATCTTCATCATTGTAAGAAAATGAATGAGCAGGATTCAAATAGTGGTGACAGACGTACGATCATGCCTAACTTTAAACTTAGATAGAATCAAAACTACTCAGGCTAGAGGACTGCAATTTGGTATGTTTGATGATTGGAGGGTGGATGATCAACATACCAATTTGCAACCCTCTAGACTTAGTACTTCTTAAGATCTGAGGGCGGACAGAGAAATAGCCGTCTCAATAGTTTTCTTTTACAGACAACTAAAAAGCAGTCATTCTGTGTATATTTGTTAATTATGTAAATGATATAACTACTTTTAAAAACTGGAAGAAAAGTGTTTCTAAATAGTGGGAATAAACTGTGTAATTAATTTTCTATTTTCGTGATGAGTGCCGTCGTCACATTAACATTATTAAGCGTTTTTGTTAAGCCTTTTTTTTAGAGGTGTCAGATGCCACTTCATTTCTCTTCCTTTTCAGTCTTCATGACGTTTTCTTTAATATTTAGCTGGAATCGTATAATTCTAAAAATTTAATAGTTCATCCTTTCGCATTAATCATTAAAGGCTTATGTATTAACGTAATTGCGTCCCTCGTCGAAGGCTGAATTGCAGTTTACAAATAAAAGATTCCAGTCTATGAGAATGTATTACGAAAAATTCTATGATGGTGCTCGTTCATATACACACGCATGAACGATAGTGATGGGAGGCCCGTTTCTTTTTTTAATGAAATTCAGTCTCAATCGTGATTGGCAAGATTTGTATCAGCCTTATTATTGACTTTTAATCTATAGCTATAAAAATCACTGTTATTTTCCTTTCCAAACTTATGTCTGACAGTTAAACAGATCTTGAAGGAGTACAAGCTGGGTGTTAGAAGTTACACACACGCGCACACCAACGCGCGCAAACAGAAGCACACACACACACACATATATGTATGTATGTCTCTGTGTGTTTGTATGTACGTGCTATATATATATATATGTATAGATATATATATATATATATATATATATATTAATATATATATATATATATATTAATATATAATATAGATATATATATATATAATATATATGTATATGCATATGTATATGTATATGTATATGTATATGTATATATATATATTATATATATAATATATATATATATATAGTATATATATTAATACAAGACTACCACTATTGCAATATATTGTTAAGCAGCAAGTAAATAAATTCCGTTTTCAATATAGTGCACCGAAGCCTGAATGTATCAGGAATTGCCACGGGAGAAAACCGCTGGCGCGTTCATTAGGTTGTTGAATAGCAAACAAAAGCACGAACCGATACACGTCTATCGACCTTTGGAAGTATCGGCTATCGGGTGTTAGCGAAATGTAGAGACGGAAGTGCAGGGAAGCAATTTCTTCGTCCTAATTAATACGAAATACTTGTGAGCAGACGTAAAGGGACTATGTAACAAAAGAAGAAAATGGAGAGAGAGAGAGAGAGAGAGAGAGAGAGAGAGAGAGAGAGAGAGAGAGAGAGAGAGAGAGAAACTTCAAAATTCAAAGTAAATGTTTACGAAAATAGGCTGAAACAGTGCTACCTCGCGAACGACGCCAGAAAGGAGAGAGATCCCCCTTTCAAACAGCAGGCATCTTTCATCTCTCCTCTACTTCAGCGCTAATTCATCTTCTTTAACAGAATATAATCCTCTTAAGGCGGATGGCATTCGTGTGCTCCTGCCAAGTATGAATAACGACGGTCAACATAGCAGCAAAATCCCTCGGACCCCCCCTTTTTTTTATATAAATGGTTTATTCAGTTGGCCGGTCTTACGTATTGCATCAAAAGGAGGTGCTTTGAAAAGTGTTTGACCCGACTTACTCGTTTCCATTCTGCTAGGTCCTAATACTTCCAGTTTAGCGAAGCAAAATATGTTTCCTCCCAAAATATCTTTCCTCCCTACTATACGTTCATGCATTACACGACCTACGCGCATTTGATATTGTGAGATGTCTCGTTAAGACTGTTCTGTGGCCGCTTTTCATCCTGCTTCCATGCACAATATAGGTCTTATGGTGAAGATCAGCGATATATACGCAAAGAAAAAACACAGAGCAGAAATGACATTTACTTTTGGGTCAAATAATACATTAGTTCCCAACACTCTCTGTTAGGCAGTGTACTTTAAAGACAAGTAGTTATATTATTCACATAATTAGTAAATAACCAGATAATTACTGCTTTTTAATTTTTTGAAAACGAAAACTATTGAGATGGCTATTTCTCTATCCGCCTTCAGATCTTAAAAACTACTAAGTCTAGAGGGTTGTAAATTGGTATGTTGATCATTCACCCTCCAGTCATCACACATAACAAATTGCAGCCCTCTAGAGTGAGTAGTTTTTATTCTATTCAATGGGAAAGTTAGGCATGATCGTGCGTATGGCACCGCTGTATGACAACAACAAAGGACACCATCGGGCTGTGACTGTAAGTCTCATGGGCCGTGGCTGAGAGTTTCATACAGGATTATGCGTTGTACAGAGAGCTCATTGCACCGAAGAAACTTCAGTGCGTTTTCATATGTTATTTTATCTTTAAAAAATTCTATTAAACAAGACTTTATTTTCCTTAATTCTCGTCTAGACTTTAAGCAGTAGTGTTGAAGGTTCATGCTGAACCACGTTCAGTGTTTTCGTAGATCATACGAAGACAAATGGTATTAGCGTCCCACCTCGGTGGTCGCGGGTTCGATTCCCGGCCACTCGATTGAGGAGTGAGAGATGTGTATTTCTGGTGATAGAAGTTCACTCTCGACGTGGCTCGGAAGTCACGTAAAGCCGTTGGTCCCGTTCCTGGTTAACCACTGGTTCCATGCAACGTAAAAGCACCATACAAAAAAAAAAAAAAACATACGAAGACAAGGTAATTGGGTCCTGGAATTTAAAAAGGTGTTGATATGGAGGAAGCACCAGAGAGCGTCCAAGACAGAGGTTAGTAGCTCATTGCGAGAGGGGGGGGGGGGGGGGGGGGGGCGTTGGGGGGCGGCGGGGTCGACGTTACCTGCTTGTGAAGCGTTGGATGTTGTGATGTCCTTTGCACTTTTTTTTCCTTGTTCAACAGTTAAGCGATGAATGTGAAAATGAAACCTATACCATACATATACATATCATATATATATATATATATATATATATATATATATATATATATATATATATAATATATATAGTATATATATAGAGAGAAGATAGAGAGAGAGAGAGAGAGAGAGAGAGAGAGAGAGAGAGATACATACATACTGTATGTGTGCGCATGTATGTATAATGTACATTATATACTCATATATATGTATGTGTGTGTATAATATGCATGCACACGTATCTATGTAAGTATACATACATACATACATAGGTACTAACGTGTTTAAGTGTTTGTTCAAAGGAAGACAACTCATCAAAATTAAGATTTGCATAGAGCCGTAGCTAAAAAAAAAAAAAGAAGAAAAGCAGTTCCTTCTTGAGCAACAACAGATTTCGTCCAGAAAAAAATAAACGAAAGTAGCAATAACGACACTTACACCAAAGCGCCCTATCTTCCGGAGTCAATTCCAGATATCCGACAAAATGGAAATGACGGATGATTTGCGCATATCCGTCGATAGAACCCTCACCAGGCTAAGTGTGAGCGCCATCAGCACGTAATTCTCGGCGCGAGAAATAAATAACCCGTCCTCGGAGAGCTGGAGATTTGTAATGACGGCTATGACTCTTTCCCACTACATCCATCTGTCATGGCCGGAGATAATGGATTTCAGTTTCTCGCTCCCGGAGGAATAGTTAACGACATCTCTTCATCGCTCATCATAAATGATAATGTCCTCCTCCTCCGGAGAAGGTCTGTTGCTCTTATCGCCTCGGTGGATAATGTTATTGGGTTATTTTTAAAATCTAGGTGGAAGTCGTGGATATTAAATATATATATTTTCGAAAGACGAAGTTCTGCGACGTCTGGTAACTGGGCAGTTTGCGATTCAACGTAATAAGGTTGATGTATGTGTCTTTTATCGTCGTAGTTGATATTTAAACTACATTTCAAAGAAGTATTTCACTATATGTATATATATATATATTATATATATATATATATATATATATATATATATATATATATATATATATATATATATAATGGAAAAGGAGAACTGCCATTTTTCTCGTAGCATTACCTTTTATTTATACTTAGCATCACGTTTAATATATTTCGTAATAAAGTTATTCATGGATATATATATATATATATATATATATATATATATATATAGATATATATATATATATTATATATATATATATATATATATTATGTGGTTCACATTTAAGTAATATTGTTATGAATGTGGTAAATAACAAAATATACATAAATAGCCAAATAATGACTACGGAAATACTTTCAATTTAAGCGGCTATAGAAACGATGCAAATATGTCTTTTTTTTATATATATTTCCTTCCTCCATATCGCGCACTCTTTCTCTCAAGTGTTTGTATGCCATAATTAAATCTTTGTCCTATTTAATATGTTTACTTTTACTAGTTGTTGATATGAATAATTTAGCATC
>NC_087210.1:77586005-77601005 GCF_015104395.2 Macrobrachium nipponense | reverse complement strand
CATCAAACGTCTGCAGTTTCCCCATTTACGCGTATGAGGCTTTGATGAACCTTCCAGGGATAATTATGGAGCCATCCCAGTTTTCTGAGAAAACAGATCGTTTCGCCTTCATCCTTGTGCTCTCTCTCTCTCTCTCTCTCTCTCTCTCTCTCTCTCTCTCATGTAGTTGTCAACCTATACCTGAAAGCTAATTAGCAGGGAATAAAGAGAGTTTATTTTCAACTTGTTTGTGTTTGGCGCCGAAGTATTTCCTTGGAAGCTTTTGTTTTCATTTTTTTATTTTCATATTACTGTGCTTTGACTTTAAGAAGTGAAGAGAAGGGGGGAGGGGGTGGGGGAAGATTGTGCGGTGTGGGTGTTAGAAAAGAAGGATTTTTTGTTTTCTGGAAGGATTATCGATAAATTGGTATTATAGAAGGGGCTACAGTACAGGGACTGTGTGAGAGGTAGTTTTAAAGGTTGTTGGAACTGAGGCACTTTATATTTGACTGTTATAAAAATTGGCAAAGACATGAGAAAATTGTCGAATAAAATATACAGAGCAAACAGAACATGAACATACAAGTAAAACATGCGCCGAAGAAACGAGTTTTCTGTACAGCTTAAATTGCTGTATGAGCCGCGCTCCGGTGGTGGCCTGACCTAGAGCATTACTAGAAGCAGTATCATGGCTAATTTTAACCTTAAAATACAATATAAACTACTCAGGCCAGAGGGCTGCAATTTGGTATGTTTGATGACTGGAGGGTGGATGAAGACTATACCAATTTGCAACCCTCTAGCCTCAGTAGTTTTGAAGATCTGAGGACGGACAGAAAAAGTGCGAACGGACAGACAACAGTTTTCTTACACACACAGAGAACTAAAACGTACTAACAGCCGTATTTCAAAAAGCTATATTGGAAGGCTTCGATATATTGGAAAGCTTCGAAACCGATCATTCCAGTGAAGAGCGCTGGAGGAAAAAGTCGCTAAAGTCGGAATATAAGAAAGAGAATAAAGCCTGGGATTTTAGGTTAAGCGAATTTCCATACCGAAAAGTGATTGGATTTCGCTCGTGAACGGGTTATTTTCCAGGTTCAATAGTCACAGTTTTCGGGCAACGGCTGAAATCTAACGCGTTTTATGAAGAGAGAGAGAGAGAGAGAGAGAGAGAGAGAGAGAGAGAGAGAGAGAGAGAGAGAGAAACTTAAATGCATTTTGATTGAACGAAGATGAAATTGTCTTTCTTACAAAACTTTCTCTATCATGATAAAAAAAGATGTGAATGATTAATCTCGATTTTAAATATTGAGGTTTGTATGAAACCACATAACAATTTTAGAAGAAATATTTATCGAATATATTTTGTAACTGAATAAAAGAATAATTTTAAATCTGCATTAAAAAAAATACTGACATAACTCTTCTTCAAAACGAAAGGAACATGTTTTACAATTCTGAATATAACTGATTGATAAAAAGTCGTCTTTACAAAGGAATGTTTATGAGTATGGAAATACAGTTTTTGTTGTATTACAGAAAAGTAAAGTATCTTTTTCAACGGTAATTTTATTCAGAATAACTTTTTTCCTCGGGCCAATAGCGTGTTTTCGAAGTAACGCATTTCTATTTCTGACAACCGGTATTTTGTACTCTCGTGCCAACCTTTTTTTTTAATCCAGAAATTTCATTCTCTTTCTCATACGTATACGTATTGTTTCTATAAGCGTATAGATTTAAAAGTAAATTTCTTGATGCTGTGGAAATGCTCGTATTAAGTGAAATGATTTGCCCTCTGTTTATTTCATTGTTTGTCAGGACTAATTCCTGCAATAGCAATTGCTAATGACTCATCTAGAGTCATTTTTCAGCATACGCAATAACATCTATAGTTTTTTTTCTTCAGATGTTCAAGTAGAATCTGTAAGATTTTAGCAGCGCTCTTATTCCCGTTTAGAACTGAGATTCTTTCACAGAGAGAATCATTGATGACGAAGACATCTATGGGAGAACTAAGAAGCAGATTTTAGGAAACCGTATTTTTTAGGTCAGCGAATTTACCCCATTCCAAAATCTATGGGATTTAAAGATTATTCGTGTAACTTTGACCTAACCCTAGTACCAGTAGTTCCTGGTCATTGCTTTTTTTTTTTTTTTTTTTTTTTTTTTTTTTTTTTTTTTTTTAACTGTAATTTTGTCACAGAACAGGCATTTAAATCGAATACCCACCAGCTCAGTACTGAAGTTTACGGATTCAATAATAGTGTATATTGGATAAAGACCCTTCACGGCGTTATTTTGTTATCTTAATGGGAAAGAATGCTTAGGATGTAAGAGGCAGCATATGGTTTTGTAACTCTGAAGGTTATAAGCCAAACGATTCTGTGGAGTAGGAGACCTTTTCTTGTGTGAGGGAGTAGGTCGGAGTAAGAGGTCTGAAAGACGATGAGAGCTTTAGCAGGTACAATGACTGAGGCTAAATGGAAATAGTTATGTAAGCAGTTATTTTTTGTATCATTTTTTATGTGGTTATGAACAGAGTTGTTCAAAGGAACAACACTCCTTATTTGTATCCTCCAGGACAATCATGATAATGTAACGTATTTTGTTGAAAATTGAGAGACGACCGAATTAGTTAGTGACTTGCTCAGCCACAAGCTTCCAATTAAAAAAGTTGTTGTTTTCGAAGTACAATTATAAGGTTTCCAACTAGTATTATATAATTACCAACAGGTGCATCGGCTCTTAGCATTCTCCTAAGTATTATGAACTTAGTAAAGATTACAGAGGTGATAAGAGAGCCACAGTTGAGATGGTGTGGACATGTGGTGAGGATTTATGATGAGGAGGGAGTGAAGAAGGCCTGGGAGGAACCTGTTAGAGGAAGAAGATCGAGAGGGAGACAGAGAATTAGATGAAGAAGATCGAGAGGGAGATAGAGAATAAGATGAAGAAGATCGAGAGGGAGACAGAATTAAATGAAGAAGATCGAGAGGGAGACAAAGAATGAGATGAAGAAGATCGAGAGGGAGACTGATAATTAGATGGCGAGATAAAGTGAAGGAAGACATGGAGAGAAAAGGTTTGGTGGAGGATGATGCCTCTGATAGAAGGCAGTGGAGAAGGTGCATCAGGCAGGCAACCGACCCCACACTGAAGGGATGACGGAGGGGAAGAAGAAGAAGATTCTCCGAAGTACTATACACCGAGATGGGCAATTTCGATTTGATGATGATTCCTATTTCAGGAATCCAAAGTCTTGAACATTTGTAGAAGTCACTAATTTCAAAACAGAATACTAATGATATTCTGCCGTATAAAAAAAAAGATTTTGTATAATCGCCATCATGAGTATTAAAATGAAACTTCCATCATTTCGTCATGTGACATTTGTCCCTTTTTTTTTTTTAATGTTAAAGCAAGGTTAAGGAGGGATAATAATTATTAGGGCTTCCTCGAACGTCATAGTTTTTATTGCTGGAATTATTTCTATTTCAAATAATTCGTAGTATTATGAAACAGGATACGTTATCCTTCTTTAATGGAAACCATAATGAGAGAGAGAGAGAGAGAGAGAGAGAGACTATTCCGTCATTAGCAGCTTCAGAATTTAGCTGTTATTGACGTAGCTATTTCGAGGGCTAATCCTTGGTAATTCTTATTTATTTAATTCTTATGTAACACAAGGAAGCAATATCTAACATTTATATATGTGTACGTACACACACACACACACACACACACACACACACACACATATATATATATATATATATATATATATATATATATATATATATATATAGATACACATACATATATCCATACAAACAGGCATGGATATATATATTATAGTTATACTATATATATATATATATATATATATATATATATATGATGTATATATATATATACATATATATATAAATATATATATATATATATTATATATAATATATATATATACATATATATATATATCAATATATATATATATATATATATATGATATATTATATATATATATAGTATATATATATATATATATATATATATATATATATATACTTTCTATATATATATATATATATATATATATAATATCTGACAGTTTGCTTGTATACAATTAATATGGCTTTATGGAAATGGACGACCCGCATATAAATTGCAACATTTGTTGGCCCTCTCCCATGAATAATGCCCTGCTCTATATAATCCGCAGAACTGCCCGCCTCATTGCATAATCCAACGAATGAACCAACACAGAAGGCAAAATTCACAATGCCATTTTGACAGCCTTGCAATTAATTAATCGATCATCGAATGGGATGGCTAGATATTTTTATGATTTTTTTCAGACAAGAAGAGTGTATGTTTTTGTGACACCTTCGTGTCAATGTAAAATTGCGTTATATCCATTTTATAAATGAATTAGTAGACTATATCACGTTTGACGTTAAGGAAAGTAGTTAAAAGAAAGAGATATCTGAATAAAATTGGGCGTCGGTGATGCTTGCTATCAGATTGTGGTAGACTTACCGGGAATATTCAGTACTTCATTTCATGTTGTAAGGCAATCTGGAGGAGCGTTTCTTTAGGCATGCTCACCCACCTGTCATTCAAATTTCCTGGATATTGCTCACAAAACTTTCAAGTTTATTTGACCTAACGAATCACGAAACCGGTGTTTCGTTTTGAAGATAATGCGATTGTCCACGTGTCGATGCTATGGATGTTAGATAAGTAATCATAGAATGTTGGTCATTGATTATCCGCCTCGCGATTTCTGTCATTTCATCTCTAACCTCACCTGATGCACTGTAGGTAGGCATTATATAAAGGTCTTTGCAGTGTCCCTTCCGCCCCTGGCTAGAACCTCTTTCGTTCCCTTTACTGTACCTCCGGTCATATTCTTTCTTCCATCTGACTATCCACCCTCTCTAAGAAATATTTCATAGTGCTGCTGCACGTTTCTAACCTTCTTACTGTTAATTTCCCTTTCAACGCTGAATGACCTCATAGGTTCCAGCGCTTGGCCTTTGCCGTCAATTCCATATCCTATTCTTTCTGTTCATTTCCAGCTTCGAGCGGAAGAATGGCAGGTATTCATCATCATTAAAAAATGCAAATTGTCGCTGATATCTGTCCCTGGGCACAGCACGTGATCCCTCTCAAACTTATTCTTTCCTCTGGCAATAATAAGAATTTTTGTTGCGTCCTTAGGCTTGGAGCTAACATTTACCTCTCTGTATAATCACTCGATGAATTTCCTTCTCAATTCAGAGCGTTCACATGCTCGTCACTAATTGGCTTACTCTGCTCTCTACAATTACTGACTCCCACTGCATGTATGTCTTATTCAATTTGCAAAGTCTTTTCTTTTGGATTATTTACAGTAAGTAAAAGGCTTCTTGGTTTATCAGGATTTTACGTAAGTTCGCTAATTACCTCTGTATTTATTTGTATTTTATTGTACATCGATTTCCTCTTATCTTTATGGAACGTTTCTGTTTTATGATATTATGGTCATTTTGCATTGTGATAATTTTTGGACCAGCCTACCAAAGAGCTGTCACTTTTATAGAAGGAATCCACAACATCTTCCCCAGAGCCTTTAATATATTTGAACGTGTTATCAGTGCTTTCTCATTATCGAGAATGTGACCCAAGAGAGGGAGTTTCATTTAAAAAAAAGAGAAGAAAATATGAATCGAGGGCTTATCATTTCCTTGAGTCATAACCTTTATTTTGAGATATTGAGATATGACATGATAACCACTATCCTGCAGAATCGAATGTTGCATTAGTATTTCAGTCCCATGGCATGATTTAATAGTTTTGGAGTGCAGAGCTCAACCACCACGTTTCCATATCAAAATCTGTATATTTTTCCCTTCTCATTATGGGAGCTTGTGTTGCGGGAATATGCACCATTAAAATGTACAGGCCTTAACGAGTATAAAAAGAAGCGAGTGAACGTATTGACATCGTTATTGTAGTGTCCAAAATTGTAAGCCATAAAGTCTCACAGCAAAATTCTGTCGTGGCAATCCACTCTTTTGATAAATAACGACTACCCGCGTAACGTAATCACATTTCTGCTTATATTTTCCAAACATAATTGGAACAACCATCATGACTACAAAAAAAAAACAAAAAAAAAAAAAAAAAAAAAAAAACTACATGCTGCAAGAGTTATGTTCACCAGGGTAGCTATAGATGGCAATTGCTTTCTCATCGCATCTTCTTGTCATATAGTTAAGCCTCCATTCAGGACGTAAAACCCATCCGCTGTAAAAGAAGTCCTACTAAGACGACCTTTGAATTCACGTGCAGTCTCATTAACTGAAGCGCTACAATTCCGTTGTCGGAGGATGAATCGTATTCTGAGATGTTCTGGAATATCTTTCGTGTGTGCAAATACATCCCTTAAGATTACTGTAAGACAGACAGAGAGACCTTACAGACCTTACATTTTGTTCGGGTTGCCCCAGGTCCCTCAGTGTGAGAGAGAGAGAGAGAGAGAGAGATCTAAGTAAGACATATATATAATATATATATATATATATATATATATATATATATATATATATATATATATATATATATATATATATGTATGTGTATATATATATATATATATATATATATATATATATATATATATATATATGTATGTATGTATGTATGTATGTATGTATGTATGTATATATGTGTGTGAGTTTGTATGAGTGTGTGTGTAAGGATCCTAATTAGCTCAAATTGGCAAATGATTACAAATTGGACACTGGATAAAACAAGTAAAAAATGTGCCAATTGAGTTTTCTGTACAACGTATAATGCTGTATGAAACTCGCAGCCACGACCTATGAAACTTACAGCCACAGCCAGGGGTGGCTAATGTTGTGTTGTTGGCACCTATAGCCTTGCCAGACGCACAATTATGGCTAACTTTAACCTTAAATAAAGTATAAACTACTGAGGCCAGAGGGCTGCAATGTGGTATGTTTGATGATTGAAGGATGCATGATCCGCATACCAATTTGCAGCCCTCTAGCCTCAGTAGTTTTTAAGATCTGAGGGCGGACGACATACAAAAAGCCATCTCAGTAGAAAACTACAAGCATACTCTCCTTTCCTATTTCCTAACACAAATCCTTCCTTTGTTGTAACAATTTTTGGAGTAATAATGAAAGAGCAATGAACACTTGCTAGTTCATTAATTCAACCAACAGTCCAATAGTGCCAATACAGTACCATGATGTCAGTTGTTTGAAATCGAGCAGTTCGGTGGTGTTACTTCCTTCCTTGGGCTCTGGATTCAACAGTTCAAATTCCCTTGATTTCATGTTAGGATTCCTCATATCTTGACTCGGTAAGAAACGAATCCTCGTATAGTAGTATTTTAGGCCAAGTGGTAATTGTAAACGTATTCGCATATGTGCATATAATGACGTTTAAAGGGAAATATTATTTATCTGTTTAAAAATTCTCTTTTTATCCTTGAAAACAGGAAAAACATTCAGGTAGTGTCTATTTTTTTTGTTTACGTTCTTATCCTCCAGTTTCACTTTTTATATCTTACGTCTTTCAATTCCCTTTCTCATTTTTTCTTATTGAGTTTTTTTAGTTCCATCCAAAGAACCTGTTGTGCCTTCTAAAGGGAAGTAAAAAGAAAAAAAGAGTAACGAAATAAAAATAAAATCGCGAAAGGATAATTTCCGGACCAAACCGAGGGAAGGAGAAATATCCGAATGCATTCTGACAACTCCAGAGACTTTTCAACAGTCCTTGAGAGGAACCGCTTCTTTGATACCGACCCTCAACACTAGGCAAGATCGATCGTTATTGGCATCTGTGTGAATATTTCATCTTTACCGGAAAGTTTCGCCATTGTCCTCTCTCTTCCGATCTCGGTTAATAAGTAACTTTTTTTTTTTTTTTCTCCGCTCCATTTTGTGGTTTCCTGCCTCGACTTTTGCAAGTACTGAAGTATTTTCTACTGTTAATCTTTGATGAAAGGCCCGAGTCAGTTTTATAAGAGAACTGCTCTTGGTATATCGAAGCGACTTTTGATTCGCTGGGCTTTTGATCTTTTGATCAGCCAGTCCCGAGAAAATATCCTCGCGTGTTTTCAAGAGCTTCTTTAGTGGATGAATGCGATCGAAATTAATTAATTAAGAAAGATCCGCTTTGATTTTAATCAGGAAATGTAGATTTCAAGTTCTCGTCTTCAAAGGTGTATATTTTCCCATATTTAGCACACGCACCTTGTATTCTCTTTATCTTCCTTTTGCATTTAAGGGTTTGTTCTTTGTTGAACCCCCTAACAAAATCACGAAACCATTTCGTTCTTTTGAGAGAAATTTCGTTGAACCATAAAAAATGTGCATTATTTTGATTTTCTCGACATTTACGTAAAGTCTGGGATGGAAGGGAGTTATTCAGTTTTATTATTATTATTATTATTATTATTATTATTATTTTATTTTTATTTTTTTGAAAGAAAACATTGTTGCGGCTCTGTCTGTCCGAACTTTTTCTCTCCGCCCTAAGATCTTAAAAACTACTGAGGCTTGAGGTCTGAAAATTGATATGTTGATCGTCCACCCTCCAATCATCAGAAATAACAAATTGCAGCCCTCTAGCCTAAGGAGTCTTGATTTTATTAGTGGTTAAAGTTAGCCATAATCAGACGTCTGGCAACGTTAGAGGCCAGGCCACCACCAGGCCATGGTTAAAGTTTCTTGGGCCTCTGCTCATACAGTATTATACCGAGACCACCGAAAGATAGGTCTATTTTCGGTGGCCTTGATTATACTTCGACGCATTTTGTACAAGTTTTTTAAAGTGATTGATCTAATTTTGTATTTTTCTTAGACGGAGAGGGATTTTCTCTTGGGTGGCAGGGAGGCAGGGCTTCAGAGAACATACATAGGACCCTCGGGGGGTGAAATTACGGGCCAAGGTATCTTTAGGGCGTGAGACGGCTCCTGGCTTTCAAGTGTACGAATAAGCGGGGCGAAAAAAATTGAATTATGAGGCCGGATTAAGGAGTGATGAGTCAGCAGTTTTATGACGTGTGAGGGAAGGGTACGTTAAGAGGCTTAAAAGAGGGGAAGGACAAAAGCATTAGAGAGCGTGTTAAAAAGGAGTGACTTTAGGGCATAAAGAACGATGGGCCAAGGTAATTAACTCTCGTTTACGCTCTAAGTGACAATACTTGGTGTCGTACTTCTCAGTTCCAGGGGTCCTTTATTCCTGACACCGATGGACTGTGGAACAGTCCTCCTCCCTGAGGCATGTCGGGCAATTGCATTTTAGTATGTTTTTTATTTCTTGATTGATTTATATTTTTTTTGTTAATAAGTGAGATTTCTTCTTTCTGTATTTCTCTTGACCTTCTCTTACTTCCTAATCAACGCCATATTATTTGGATGCTTGAATTTCAAGTCAGTGGCCCCTGTGGGATTGTTCCTTGTCAATAGGGCCCATCTCCTGAATATAATAATAATAATAATAATAATAATAATAATAATAATAATAATAATAATAATAATAATAATAATATTATTATTATTATTATTATTATTATTATTATTATTATTATTATTATTATTATTATTATTATTATTATTATTATTATTATTATTATTATTATTATTATTATTATTTGAACCTGAACTATTATAAAGTAACTCATTTATGAAAAACCGTTTTCACTATCGAATACTCTGAAGAAACTTCGGCGCATTCGTTGCTTGTTTTTGTTTCTGTTCGTCTGTTTATATGTAGGATTACAAAAAAGGTTAGTGTGAATTAGAAAGCTATGCTAACCAAAACTGGGCTTCGTTTTTGGTTTTGTTAGTTTTTTTATTTGTTATGAGAATTTAAGAAGAATTTAATTGTGGTTTTGCACGAAACGGTTACCAAAGCAGGACCTCGTTCCTGACAACAGATTTGGATTTGGATAAGAAACCTTTTGCCAGGTGTTAATTAATAAGAAGTCTGTATATCCAAATGCTCTTTTTAAAAGCGTAATTATTCTGTCAATTATTCTCATTACGTAGACGTCAAATATACACGAAAACAGCAGTCACGTATTCATTGCAAGTTTCCCCTCGTAAGCATAAAGTTACGCAGACATATATTACATCCGCTGACCTCTGTCTTGCGATATTAAAATGGCGGCACACTTGAAATTAGGCAAAAGCTAATCGCAGCCCCTGTCATATGCATTATACCTAATTACGGCAATTAGAATTCTCTTGGAAAATTGCCGAAAGAAGAAATGTAAGAAGTTCACTTATTATGATTGTCGATTAGATTCGAAGTTGAAGGCTCATAAGCATAATTTTCCAAATCAAACTTCAGCAATTTCGAAAACTAATGCCATGGGATAGTTGGATTATATTTCAGAGGATGTAAGATTGAGCGCGTAACGACCACATGTTTATTTTTCGTATCAGTAGTGCATACCTAACTTGTTACTATATTTTAAAAAAATGGTTTAAAAAGGAAATCATCTATTGCTTTTGTGCAAGCTTTTTGATCGTTGCCAACTAATAATTTCATATATAATACCAATAAGGATCATAGTTAATACAATCATAAGATTATGATATAAAGGTTGTTTTGTCTTTAATTTTCATTTATATTTGCATGTCATGGTAATGTTGTCATCAATGTCCAATTTTCATTTATATTTGTATGTCATGGTCATGTTGGCATCAATGTCCAACGTTCATTTATATTTGCATGTCATGGTCATGTGTCATCAATGTCCAAACTGACATTGAAAATTTAAGGTCTACATATTGAGAAGGATTTGAAATTTGTATATTTTCAGCATGCTTTGCCAGGGAATTCAGTCTCAAATTGTCTTGTCATTTAAAAACGTCATTGCAAAATCCACGTGCTGAATTTCTTAAAAGATCCATCTCCTTTTCTCTTTTTTCCTAAGGTATTACAATTTGATCGAGGTCTAGTGTCACTTGTGATCTTATCTGACAAACGCTTATGGTAAAAGGTAATCAATATGTTGCATTTAATATATTAACTACAGGCAAATGGTGCTTTGGTCTTTAAGAGTATATCGGACCCCAAAACACCACATTTTTTTTATTCCATTGTACGAAACCTTTAAATTCATATCACAAAGGGACAGATAGAAACTAAACATCGTTATTAAGCAATACTCATTTATGGAAGCGATAGGACTTATTGATTATATATATATATATATATAGTTAAATATATGTGTATATGCATACATACACACACGCACACACACACACACACTTATATATATATATATATATATATATATATATATATATATATATATATATATATATATATATATAGATATATATATATCTATATATTTATATATATATATATATATATATATATATATATATATAGATAGATATATATATATATATATATATATATATATATATATATATATATATATATATATATATATATATAATATGTCAGTAAAAGAATACATTCCTGTTCATTTTCCATTTCCTTCTACCCATTATTCCAAATGTTGTATGCTCCTTTCTCATTTCGTTCAAGAGAAGGTCATGCTCTTCCCCCGCATAATATGCAAATGGCCTCTACCATCTGCCGTGGCGATAAACGCCATCTTGTCCGGACACGCCAAGCCACAACATTTATGCCCACTTTCTCGTTTTACAGCTTCAGAGCCGCTGGCATTTCTTTATTTATTTTCTAGATTCTTTTAAGTTAAGTTCTGCCAGTTGGTTAGATACATTGACCTTTTCGTCTTGACATCTTCAGTTTGTCCATCTGCTAATCTGCGGCTTATCTTCAAAAGCATTTTCTTCAGTTTTCTGCTGTACATTAATTTGACAAAAGTCGAAACCCATTTGGCTTAACAATATACATCTGCGCCATCATTATTGTTTGCAGCTTTATTATCTATCTGTTTAAGATTTCAAAGGTAGCAGTAGTTCCTCACTGGACGAGTGAGTTGCGTACTCGCCTATCAGTCAGGTAACCCGAGTTCGCTCCCAGCTACAGCCAGTGCGGAACCTTAGGAATTTATTTCTGGTGACTAGAAATTCATTTCTCGATATAATGAGGTTCAGATCCCACAAAAAGCTGTAGGTCCCGTTGCTAAGTAACCAATTGGTTCCTAGCCACGTAAATACAAATCTAATTCTTCGGGCCAGCCCCAGGAGAGCTGTTAATCAGCTCAGTTGTCTGGTTAATCCAAGATATACTTAACTTTCAATGGTAATTATTATTCTATGATCATTTATCCCACTATACTCTGTTTTTTTTTTTTTTCATCTGTCCATCCGCCTGTGGTGTTTTTGTATGGTAACACTGCGTCCCGGCCTTTAGATAGTTACATTCAGCTTACATTCAACGATTATAATAATAGCCTATTTCGAATATTAACGGTGTAATTCGCATAGAGTATATTATTAAAACACTTTTCAGTTGCAAATGTACACCCAGATATCCTTTTATTTACCTAAAACTTACACATAGCGTAACTATCTAAAGCCCGGGACGCAGTGTTACCATACAAAAACACCACAGGCGGATGGACTGATAAAAAAAAAAAACAGAGTATAGTGGGATAAATTATCATAGAAAAATAACTACCTTTGAGTATAGTCATGGTTCAGTGCGCCGAGGTGAAGAGAGACTTACTGTAGACTTACTATATAGATCTCTTGAAATTACAGTGCGATTATTTTATAATGTGAGAAGCCCTAATCGCAAATTCCCTATAGCTGTTTGTTAGGATGTACGTTAGTCGGGAAATTAGATTATCTAATTCCCAAGGAGATATGCTCTGAATTCGCCAAAACCTAATGTTATGTACTATTCTCCTTTATTCATCGGATGAATAACTTCTATACAGCCATGATTAATGTATGAGCCTCTTTCCAACGGAGTATACAGTTATATCAAGTAACATATGGTAATAACGGTAACAAATCGCACACGACATATGTTTCATAAAATATACTAATGATTTTTTTTCATCTGACCACTCTTTTAATTTATATTATTTCAACGATACTCTTCCAAAACAAAACTTGCCTAAATGTCACCTTTTCTTTTATGATTATTTTGTTGTAAGGCACCTCCTGTGTTTATTATATGAATTCACGGATCATAACTACTCAGATATTGTTGGCTCTCTCTCTCTCTCTCTCTCTCTCTCTCTCTCTCTCTCTCTCTCTCTCTCTCTCTCTGAAGTATTGAGATTTTTTAAGAAGAAAGTTCGCGATGGAATGAGAAGGGCGAAATGAGATTTTTTTTTTTATTAAGAGCTGAAGGTTTCAAAGGAATGAACCAAGGCTTCCTCTGTAATTAAATGAAGCAGGATTCCTGCTAGAATGGGAATCGTGTTCTTACGCTTGTAATCCCTATCCTTGTATATTTTTTTTTACTATCTTTGATTCTTCTTCACCGTTATTATCGTTAGCATTATTATTTTTCAAAGATATGCAGCTGTCGACTTATTCATTTGGATTTGCATTCGACAGACATTGATTCGGTTGCCATTCATCATTTTCAGGGTATTTGTTTTAATTAAAGCATGAATTTGTTGATTTTCTTTTAATTAAAGCTGAACTTAGCTGATTTTGAAGTCCTCGTATTCTTTAACTCTACGTATGGATATTGTATGTATGTATAAATATATATATATATATATCATATATATATATATATATATATATATGTATGCATGTATGTATGTAAATTATAGTATATATACACATACATGCATACGTATACATTTATTTTTATTATATATAGGCATATCCAGAAGATACCAGAAGATATATATAATAATAATAATCTATATATATATAATAGTATATATATATATATATATAATATAAACAATACAGAGCTAATTTATTTCATCAGTAGAACGCCCATGAATTACCTTTGTGGAATTTATCATCATTTCTGGTAGAACATTAAGGTTAATTGCGTGCAATAACACGTGTCATCTTCTCTGTATGTATTAATTATTACAGAGTAAAAATGATGAAATGAAACATAACACCCACTAGGATCTCTCTCTCTCTCTCTCTCTCTCTCTCTCTCTCTCTCTCTCTCTCTGTTTTCAGTACCAAGAATTTTTCCCATGTCGAGTTTGCAGAGGTGTTCAGAATGTATATTACATATCACCGAGCCTATCTAGTCTCCCAATTATTATTCATTCAGTCGTGTACTGCACACCATTGCACACTGGGACTTCTCACATTTATTCCTGTTTGGAATAAAATCATAAAATTCCTCTTCCTGTCCTTCGACTCAAAGCAAAGAAAATTTGTATGCATAGAGGCGCCCTAAAAATATTCATGTAAATAAAAATATTCATGTAAAAGAAATTTACATGAGATGGATGACATTGAGTAAATATAAAAAAGAAGAAAATTGTATGGCTGTCTTTACGTCTCCCTTTTGTCAGTGGACAATTTATCCTAATGAAAATTAAATAAAAGAGCTGAAATAGAAAAAAGGAAATAAAAAATCTATTCAGTGGGGGATACATAAAAACAAGAATGCGTCTAAAAATGGCTTATTCACATCATGCATTGTGTTCATGCATCATTTTCTCCAATGTGGGTTTTGAAGAAGATGGATATCCTGTCAAATTTGCAAGCAGAAATATGATTTACTCTTATTCTTTCCCAGAATTTTTCGTTTTATTCAGTGCTGTATTCGTCTTGCTCAAAACTTGCTAATGTTCTTGTAATCTATTCATTAAAGTCCACGTTTATCAGCCTCCTCTAGATAAATTTTCATTCCAACCTTTTGCTAAATTTGACATAGATTTCATTACGTGTTACACACAGGGATATTCACTCTAAATCATCTGCTGTTACTTTCTGATTTTCTGTATAAAGTTCAATAAGTAACTCACCAAAATCAGCGCTGTGGATTCTTGTTAAGAATACTTCATAGTGTATGCGTGTGTATTGTGCAGGTGTATGTGTTTATTAC
>NC_087210.1:77581005-77583505 GCF_015104395.2 Macrobrachium nipponense | reverse complement strand
ATGTTCAATTTCAATTTTCAGAAGTAACATCTTTTATAAATAAAATGCAATAAGTTGTACCTTTGTAAGTTTTCATCCTTTGCAATTTCCTTTCCCATCTCTTTACCCGAGGACATACCTACTTTAACGAATTTTCCTTTTAATTCTGCATTCTCTTTTATACGAGGCAGATTATCTTCTCGTATTCCCATTAGTTATATTTCACAATTTGTTCTATTTTCATTTCATGTTTGGGATCTGATCGGGTTCGTTCAGCCTTAAAAATCCCAATTTGCCACTCTTCCCCACATTATTTTTTTCCTAGCTTATACTTTTTTTTTATTGGGATTGGGTTCATCAAAGTAGTTTGGTTGCCTGATCTGCAGCCATATGTATAAAAACGAACGACCATTTCACTAGCAAAATAAAAATCGGTAACAAGTTCCAAGGGAATACCGTTGAAAATGCAGGAACAAGAAATGAGAAAATTGTCGGTCTCAAAATACTGGTCTCTCATGTCATTACTTCAGTTGATGCTTTTGTCCTCTGAAAGGTTTTTAAGCTTGAAAACCTACCATGAACAGGATTCCCGTAATGTAGTGGCTGGCAGGAATCATTTCACATTTTCCAGAGACATGCTGATTTCGAAAATCCTCATCGCTGTGGATTGTTATTTCGAACAAATGAGAACACTGAACATGAAGCGGAAGTGATTGTTTAAAGTGACTATTGGGAATGGTGAAATTATATGTTTCTGTTACATACAGGTGAATTCGAAATGGTTGCACCATTTTTTTTGTAAACAACAAAAGCACAGAACTAACATTTACAGTGATGTAAGGCACAGATATATGTTAAATTATAAAAAAACAAAAAAAACAATAGTTTTCACGAACGGAATATGGGGTATTATTCCGTATTGTGTTTCCGAATCTTCCGTTGAAACCAAGCCTTCATATTGCCGACTAGCAAATGATTAATTTGTTGGAAGAAATTCAGGACTAAGAAACATCACGGATAGCACGAAGTAGATCGATTCCGTGCTGTCAGTAATCCAAGAAGTGCTTATGGTGATTATGAAAGCTGTCCTTAATCACCTGTAGCGGAGGCGAAACATAGAAGATGCAACATGCAAAAAGATTTCCAATAATTTGAGAGCAGATTTAACAGTTTGAGAATTGTAGAAATAACCTGATACACATTTCATCATCTGGAAGAATTATGTAACAAGAGATAGAGAAAAATAGAATCGGTCTTCGTATCATTAGAGGCGTGTCCCGGTTTCCTAAATTATGGGTTACAGGCCCCATTGCATGGGCTCTTCTGAAAATGGACGATCGATGCTCGTTCATTAACCCAGCGAGAAGTCTCACCCAGCATTTCGTGGATGGAACTTAAAGGAAGGAACGTTTTGGAGGCATAGATTTAGTCTCGACGACGAGCGCGCACAAACAAGTGCATAGTTGAAAAAAAAAAAAAAAAAAAAAAAAAAATGCACCAAAGTTTCTTCGGCGTAATCGAGTTTTCTGTACAGTGTATAATGCTGTATGAGCCGTGTTGGCGTGCCACCTCGGTGGCGTGGCCGCGAGTTCGATTCTCGGACATTCCATTGAGGGGTGAGAGATTTGTATTTCTGGTGACAGAAGTTCACTCTCGACGTGGTTCGGAAGTCATGTAAAACCGTTGGTCCCGTTGCTGAATAACCACTGGTTCCATGCAACGTAAAAACACCATACAAACAATGAAGCGTTTAGCCATGGCCCGGTGGTGGCCTGTCCTATAGGCTTACGATTATGGTTAACTTTAACCTTAAATAAAATGAAAGCTACTGAGGCTAGAGGGCTGCAATTTGGTATGTTTGATGATTGGAGGTGGATGATCAAAATCCCAATTTGCAGCCCTCTAGCCTCAGCAGTTTTTAAGATCTGAGGGCGGACAGAAGAAGTACGAGTGGACAGACAAAGCCGTCACAATAGTTTACTTTTACAGAAAACTAAAAGTAAGTTTTTATACAAGAGGCAGAAATTGAATAAAGATTTCACTGCTAAAACTTTAGAAGTTGAGAGAGAGAGAGAGAGAGAGAGAGAGAGAGAGAGAGAGAGAGAGAGAGTTCCCGTAAGGATCGTGTAAACACAAGATCACCCATAATTTTTTCCCTTCACTCAACTCATCCTAACGAGCAATGCTAATGGATCAGCGCTGGACCTGAAAAACACACAAAAATTCAAGACTCTGCTAACACGCCGAAGGCCCTCGGCTTAAGTTTCATCAGCATCCCTCCAGACTCTCCTCTTTGATCTCGGCCATCATCTTTACCGAAGCATTTCATCGCCAAAAGCCCCGTCCCTACCACCAGCCCCTCCCTCCCTTCCCCCACCACCGGCGGCTTTGTCATAAAGAAAAGGACGAGAAGATTCTTAGGTTGGAAGGAACCTTTAACCACGTGCAAGAAGTGTTCACTACGTCCTAGTGCCACCAGGAAACCAGGAAGGAAACAAGAGTCCTATGAGAAGCGAAATAT
>NC_087210.1:77568505-77576005 GCF_015104395.2 Macrobrachium nipponense | reverse complement strand
TCGTCGTGAACAAAGGGAAAATATAAATATAAATTACTGTAATTTTGACTGTTTGTCTTACGGCAAACCTAGAGATGTCTACATTTCTGCGACTGACACGTTATGTTGGGCTCTACTCACACGCTCAAACTCATCCTGTGTGTGTGTGTGTGTGTGTGTGTGTGTGTAGGGGCGGGGTAGGAATGGAATGGAGATTCCAGGCCGAATGGAAGCGTGAGGCATGCCATTTCATCCCTATCAACGGAAATTCATGCAAAGGAAAGGTTTCAAACTTCAGGGATTATCATGTCAGAGGGAAACAGATGTCTGAAAGTCGTGGCCTTCCGTTTGAGATGTGAATTTGACAGTATAATAATGACTTATGTTTAAATCATTTTTCAAAACGCTGTTCACCTTCGCCGCAAAATTGTTTTTAATAGCGAAGGCTCCTTTTAATACTGTTTTCACGAGAAACAACGTTCGCCATGAAACTGTTTCGTAGGAAAATTAATTCTATAACGAAATCACAGTATCCTATTGACTTTATGAAACTCTTCACTCCGAAAATCTGCTTGGAAAATGATGCACCTTAATAGAAAAATCGTGTAATACTTTCATGAGACAAGATAATCCTTAACATTTGCTGTAACCGTTTTCCGCTACATTAAAAGCTCCCTACTATTATTCTCTGCTAAGAAAGATATCGGATTAGCTAGTGATTTACAAAGTACATTCGGTGTAATACCTTTCATGGAAGCCCTCTAATCTTTTCAGCTCGTGTATCCGTTTTCGATGTTACAAGTTTGGAACTAAAATACATTTTGTCAAGATGAATATGGACGAAATCTTTAGTTCTGCTCAACTTTTATTTTTGTTAGAGGATGCACTGAGCACTTCGTTCGGTTGTCATGCTCTCGAGATCATTCAGTATTGTTGAGAGAGAGAGAGAGAGAGAGAGAGAGAGAGCGAGAGAGAGAGCGAGAGAGAGAGTGGTTGTGGGGGGGGGGGAGGGGAGGGTGGCGGTGGGGGGTGGGGGTGGGGGGGGGGGGGGGCAAAAGATGATTAGACCAATGGTGTTTCATTGTACCCCTCCCCCATAAGATAACTGTTCTAAATTTTAATTATTTCTCTCCATTAAAGAGAGCAAACGTTGCTTATATTTTAACAATCAGTTGAATATCCAAATGAAAAAGCTATATAGGAAAAACAAAGGAGAGAGAGAGAGAGAGAGAGAGAGAGAGAGAGAGAGGTTATCCGAAAACAACTTTTAATACCCAGAGGCCATCTTGATCACCCTTGTCAGCATCTCCACAGGTGTTGCCTGGCTTTCAGCCCCCACCCTAGTTATGAATAATGTATTCTCCGGGCCAATTTATGCATCAAAAACACCGAAATATGTAGATTAGCTTCTTTTTGTTAGGGACGGGAGTTTCGTGGATAAATATTTGTGTTTTGAATTTATTATTATTATCAGTAATTTTATCTTATGTTGAGCTAAGAACCTCTTTTCAGCTGTAGTATTGAATGTGATAGCTGTATCAGCGTCATTCCACTCATTATTATTATTATTATTGTCATTATTATTATTATTATTATTATTATTATTATTATTAACTGTATTTTTTCGATTCTTTGGGTATTTTTCAGTAATTCACTTTTACATCATTACTGGAATGTTTATTATTATTATTATCATTATTATTATTTTTTTCTTTTTATTTTTTCTTTTTGCTCTATCACAGTCTTCCAATTCGACTGGGTAGTATTTATAGTGTGGGGTTCCGGGTTGCATCCTGCCTCCTTAGGAGTCCATCACTCTCCTTACGATGTGTGCCGTTTCTAGGATCACACTCTTCTGCATGAGTCCTGGAGCTACTTCAGCCTCTAGTTTTTCTAGATTCCTTTTCAGGGATCTTGGGGTCGTGCCTAGTGCTCCTATGATTATGGGTACGATTTCCACTGGCATATCCCATATCCTTCTTATTTCTATTTTCAGATCTTGATACTTATTCCATCCATCTCTTTCTCTTCAACTCTGGTGTCCCATGGTATTGCGACATCAATGAGTGATACTTTCTTCTTGACTTTGTCAATCAACGTCACGTCTGGTCTGTTTGCACCTATCACCCTATCCGTCCTGATACCATAGTCCCAGAGGATCTTTGCATGATCGTTTTCTATCACTCCCTCAGGTTGGTGCTCTTACCACTTATTACTGCAAGGTAGCTGATGTTTCTTGCACAGGCTCCAGTGGAGGGCTTTTGCCACTGAATCATGCCTCTTTTTGTACTGGTTCTGTGCAAGTGCCGGGCATTCGCTTGCTATGTGGTTTATGGTTTCATTTTTCGTATTGCACTTCCTACATATGGGAGAGATGTTATTTCCGTCTATCGTTCTTTGAACATATCTGGTTCTTAGGGCCTGATCTTGTGCCGCTGTTATCATTCCTTCAGTTTCCTTCTTTAGCTCTCCCCTCTGTAGCCATTGCCATGTGTCATCGCTGGCTAGTTCTTTAGTCTGTCTCATGTATTGTCCGTGCATTGGTTTATTGTGCCAGTCCTCTGTTCTGTCTGTCATTCTCCTGTCTCTGTATATTTCTGGGTCTTCGTCTACTTTTATTAGTCCTTCTTCCCATGCACTCTTTAGCCACTCGTCTTCACTGGTTTTCAGATATTGCCCCAGTGCTCTGTTTTCGATGTTGACGCAGTCCTCTATACTTAGTAGTCCTCTCCCTCCTTTCTTTCGTGTTATGTATAGTCTGTCCGTATTTGCTCTTGGGTGTAGTGCTTTGTGTATTGTCATATGTTTCCTGGTTTTCTGATCTATGCTGCGGAGTTCTGCCTTCGTCCATTCCACTATTCCTGCACTGTATCTGATTACTGGCACTGCCCAT
Source organism: Macrobrachium nipponense (assembly GCF_015104395.2). Taxonomy (NCBI): domain Eukaryota; kingdom Metazoa; phylum Arthropoda; class Malacostraca; order Decapoda; family Palaemonidae; genus Macrobrachium; species Macrobrachium nipponense. The sequence goes on along the minus strand of NC_087210.1, from coordinate 77,573,133 downwards.
GTGTTTATGGCTTTTATCATATTTTCGGCGTTTGAGTTTTTGACTTGAGTATCGCCTTGAGTCTCTGCATATATTCTTTCCTGATCGTGTCCTTCATCTCTTGGTGTTTTATATCCCCTCCTTCCATTATTCCCAGGTATTTGTATCCTGTCTCATCTATGTGTTCTTTATGGAGATGCTACATCAGAAGCAACCCGACGGAGAGAGGATATAGAAGATGATTGGTCAACATCTGGAATGAGAGGAATAACACCCCCCAAACAGAGCAGAGGCTGGCAGACCAAGTAAGGAACATAAAGAAAAAGAACTGGCTCTCCCCAACAGAAAGAGAAGATCTGGAAAGGGAAATGTCACACGACAACGAATTACACGAAGACGAACTGAGAGACGATGCCACAGAAGACGACAGGGAGGATAAGGTATCAAACAACGACACTCGAAGAAACACCGGCGAATTAACAGAGAGGACGGAATGGGTAGAAAAGATTAGTCAATGGATGGAGCCAGATACAGAGAGAACAAAGATCCCCTCCATGAAAGCCTACAACACCAAGAAATTAAGGGAGAAAACAAGTGAGGTCAATGAAATAATGGGCATAATACACACCACCAGTATCACAGAAACAAATAACTTGACATATGCAGGAGCAAGATTAGTAGCAGAACTGATGGGGATTCGAACACCAACACCACCAGCACAACCAACCCAACAGAAACCAAAACAGCAACCTCCTTGGAAAAGGCGCCTGGAAAAGCAAATCATGGTGATTATTATTATTATTATTATTATTATTATTATTATTATTATATTATTATTATTATTATTATTAGTTATTATTATTATTATTATTATTATTATTATTATTGTTATTATTATTATTATTATTATTATTTTAGTTATTATTATTATTATTAACTGTGTATTTTTTCGATTCTTTGGGCATTTTTCAGTAATTCACTTTTACATCATTACTGGAATGTGCCTGACCATACGTCCCTAAGGTGTTTTGTAGTTTTTTTTTTATAGTTTTACTCATATAACTCCAATGCACATTTTGTAAAGAATACATTTTGTAAAGAATACTGGTTGTTCTTTACTTTTTATTCATAAAAAGTAAAGAACAACCAGTTTAAAAGTTTGGCTCGAGAAGATTTTAAATTTCTTGGGGGATTGGCAAAGTTAGAAAAAACAAAGTCGGTTACTTTTAAACTTTGTGAGTAAATATAAAATAATGAACAGTTTGTGCCTTCCTTCCCCCCCCCCCCCAAAAAAAAAGACAGATAAAACATGACTGAAAAATGCGGTAGAATAAACCATATACTTTGGATAATCCCCCCGCAAGAGGATAGTCATTCGGTATTTCTAGAGCACTTCCACTGTTATGGTTTCGAAATCCATTTCCCAATATGCCGCGGATTGTTCCCGATTTTCCAACAAGAAACCCGTTTTGTTATGGTATATGGTGAGTGATGGGGAAAACAGAGGGTTGGGTTTCACTTTTGCCTGCATTTCAGTGGTATTATTGGGAGGTATATAAATGCTTTTTCATTCTCGTGGTTTTTAAGAACTCGCATACGTTTCAAATCGTATTGAAAAGCCTGGCAAGGACAAACAACCATATAGTAACAGAGAGAGAGAGAGAGAGAGAGAGAGAGAGAGAGAGAGAGAGAGAAGGCTTTAATATTCTGCTTATGATTTCTAAAACCCTCAAAAATTTCTTAAATTCCTTCACTCACAACTATTTTACTGTGCTATTTACATATATAATTAAAAGAATGCGATATGAAAACAATATCAGATAATGAACTAGTCTAAAACTATAAAGAACACCATGTAAAAATATTGAAGTCCACAAGGAAAAAACTTCTAACAAATACTTTACTTTTAAAAATACGAATGTAATGAAAGTAGCCCCCCCCCCCCCACCCCCCCCCCCCCCAAAAAAAAATGATTATTTGTAACAGCATTTATACAAAATATTTGTAACAACATATCATGTGCAGAATAACCCGTTTTTAGATATTTCCAAACTTGCTGGCCGCTGAGCAATTTTTCTAATACGTTAATTTCTCGGTTAACAGTCTTTCGCAATTGTGAGAGAAGTGACGAAACTCAAGAAAAGAAGTTGTCTGCGGGATTTTCAGAGGCCAAAAATGACACAGTTGTCCGCCCGAGGAATTTCGTAGCTGCTCCCGACTATCATACATATGCAAAAGAGGGCATAAAAGGATCACATGGTCTCCTAAACTTAAATAAAAGTCTAAACGGAACGGTTATTATAACGTTTCGTCAAACTATAAGGAGGCCTTCGCGGATAAATTTTATCGTCCTGACAGTTTTTGTTCAGAGCTTTCATTCAACACAGTATTATCTAATGCTTGAGACGATCAGAGTTTTTATATCTTTTTCACGCACATATACAATATTCATGCACATGTATATATATATATATATATATATATATATATATATATATATATATATATACATCATACATATATATATATATATATATATATATATATATATATATATATATATATATATACATATATATATATATATATATATATATAGATATATATATATATATATATATATATATATATATATATATATATATATATATATATATATATATATATATATATGTGTGTGTGTGTGTAAGTATTATATTATGTATGTATTTGTATGTGTGTGCGTGATTAGTTTATAGTTTCTAGAATATGTGCAAAAAATAATTTATAAAGGAGAAAATAGCCTTTCATCCATATGTTCTTGTTACATCAGAAGTATACAGGTGAATTAACATTTAGAAAAATGGCACGTACCTTTTTAATTCTTAATCGGAAACAACTATAAGAGTGGTGTCATTTAATGATTTCATTAATAAAAATTAAATGATGAAAATGGTATAACTTGCTGTCTATTCATCAGCTAAGGCCATTACAGATTTTGTTTATTTGTCCATCCGTTAAATAGGTCATATGGAAATCAAACCTTTGAACATTTTTAAATTTTACCAGCCTTTCGAGAAATAGTTATTCATATTTTGACATGGAACAATATTTCCATTGTAAATGGCCTCCCAGTGTATATTTCGTGTATATTTCATGAAAAGGGTAAGTGTCTACTGATGACCCGTTTTTTTCCATCTGTCCATCCGTCTGTGATGTGCGCGCATGGTAACACTGCGTCCCTGGCTTTAAATAGTTACGCTATGTGTAAGTTTTAGGTAAAAAAAAGAATATCTGGGTGTACATTTGCAACTGAAAATTGTTTTAATAATTTACTGTATGTGAATTACACCGTTAATATTCGAAAGAGGATATTATTTGACGCCCGGAATGCAGTGTTACCATGCGCAAACACCACAGACGGATGGACAGATGGAAAAAACAGAGTATAGACGTTTTGTTAGTAGGCTTGACAAACGTTGGATATTTTATATGGCAGTTTTGTATCGTTCAACGACGTAAGCCTTATTTTGGTTGAGTAGGCTCAGATTTTATAGACAGGAGTACAGTCTTAATTTAACTGCTAAGGATTTTTTTTAATACGTTCAAGAAAAAGCTAAACTTCACCATAACACAAAATGGCCAGTGTTATCTTCCTTTCATGCCATTTCCCCGCTCTGAGCCATTCCTCCATACTTGCTCTAACATAACAGGGACAAAAAAAGATAAAGTTCTTTCCATTTGGTGCTCTCTTCCAATTTTGTTTTGTCTATTGTTATTGGACTATCTTTCTTTTTCCGTCTAAAAGCTTGGTACAGGAATGTGAGGGTATCTTTCACTTACCCTCTCACGGTACGCTATCCAGTCTAGTCTTTTATAAAGTCCCGTGTTGCAAAATAACACAAACCGACAGGTAGCTGAGGATATGGAGCCGAAACGAATTCAGTACTGGAATAACAGCGCACAAAACCACGCGGTTATTGTATTTCCCTTCGTTTTATTATTACGTTTTCAAGCAGATTCCATCGTATGGTAACTAGACAGATCATCTAAAGTGTTAAATTCACATATAGTTTAATGACACTGAGATTCTGAGTTTGACTTCGATACTATAGTAGATTCACATCAACCGTGCATTTGATGTCTAGGCAGTCCCTTACGACGCTCCTGATTGGCTGTTGATAAGCCAATCGCTGGGCTGGAAACTCTTAGTCTTCTCTCGAGAGTTCAAATGGGTAGGATCTATGTTCCACCTTTCCTGGGGGCTACGTCTTTCGAAAGTATCCCTCCGGAGAGGTGGAACATACATCCTGCCTATATTAACTCTCGAGAAGGGCTGAGAGTTTCCAGCCCTGTAAATGCCTTATCAACAGCATATCAGGAGCGTCGTAAGGGACTGGCCTAGACATCAAATGCAAAGTTGATGTGAATCTACTATAGTTTAAATTCTGCGTACTTAGGAGCATTTGGAGGAAATTCTTTTCATTTTGGCTACAATTATCTTTACAAGTCCGAGCTGAATAACAATTGCATGTTTTAGGGAGGCCGCGTATGTTATTTAAAAGTAGGATCTATGAAATTTTCATTGTTGTGTCATTGTAGTCTGAATTTAAAAACGCGTGGAAATAGACTACTATTGTTTTCTCGTTACCTTTTTTGTCACAGTGAGA
>NC_087210.1:77536005-77561005 GCF_015104395.2 Macrobrachium nipponense | reverse complement strand
CTTAATATACCGATAACCACTTCAACTGCAAATATTTTATAGTGGCTTGAGCATATGAGTAGCTTCTTGGAATCATAAAAGCATTCAGCCTTTTTAACTGGGAACGAGACATTCCAGTACGGATCATTAAATCTTTATAAACTTATTTCTGTTAATATTTATATTTTTGCAAACACGTCTTTTCATTTGATGTTGAAAATGAAAAAACAGATTGTATTGTTTCCCCATGTGATTAACCATGTTGAAAATGTCCATATATATTTGCTGAACTATTATTATTATTATTATTATTATTATTATTATTATTATTATTATTATTATTATTATTATTATTATTATTATTATTATTATTATTATTATTATTATTAGTTATTATTATTATGTTTCTATCATTTGAATGGGGATACGCAAACAAAACACCACATATTAGAATGGCAGAAATGAAATATGAGCCCGGCAGCAGGTCTTCCTGAGAGATCTATTCTTCATTGAAGGCGGCAGCTTTCTTTCAAACTTGAAATTTTTCTATTTCATTATCGATACCTTCCAGTGACAGACCGATGCTCTTCCCTGTGGGAAAAGTCTCTGAGTAAGTAAAATGTGATATATTAATCGGTAGACGTGATAACGCTCTTTCTCCGTGCAAGGGAAATATTGCGAGCTTTGAGTAAAATGGAATGCGGTGTGCTAGTTCCGTAAGAAGTTTAGATTTGCCACTTTTTTTTTTTTTTGTTTTTTTTTTTTTTTTTTTTTTCCGCCCACCTTCTACCCGTCAGGTTAATTTTTTAAAACATGATAACATATGTATTATATATCATAGACAATACATACACAGACATACAATTAACATAAGTATTTGTAGAAAACCAATGAATTCATAAGTTCGTTCCTTTATGTAACTGACACTAACAGCAACAAACGTATGGGGAAAGTATAAGACCATAAAAACTCTCTTTCCTCTTGATGAGCAAACGAGATTGATAGAATAAAATGATATCAAAATTCCTATGAATGCAGTTAAGGAACTTTTTTCTTCCCGTTGTTCCTCCCATCTCCCTTATGCATCCCCACTTCTCCTTTTGGCCTCTTTCCCCCATCTACTCTCCTCCTTGTTCCTTTCCTGCCAATCCTCTTAGTGGTAATAGTCTTTGTACTCATCAGCAGGTCTGGAATAGGATTCCTGATTAGATGGGGAAAGAGGGAGATCTCTTTTGTGAGTGTGCTTGTTGGCTCTCACTGATCTTTTCATCTTTTCGTAAGGTATTAGTGTGTATTGCTTCGTGAGGAATTATATGTATGTATATATATACATAGATATGTATGATATATCTAATACATATATTATATATATACACATACACAGATATATATATTATATATATATATATATATATAGATATAGATATCTATATATATATATATCTATATATATATATATAGATATATATATATATATATATATATATATATATATTATATATATATTAATATATATATATATATATATAGATATATATATATATATATTATATATATATATATATATATATACTATATATATATATATATATAGTATGTATGTATGTATACATTATTAAGAGCCATTTCCTTTTATTAAATCCCTCATGATACATTTATGAAATAACACATTACGTATTAATATTTGCTTATTTAATGTCTGAATATATATTGCGAAAAAGGTGAGTAGGACAAATATAAAGCAGGAGAGAGAGAGAGAGAGAGAGAGAGAGAGAGAGAGAGAGAGAGAGAGAGGTGGCACAGTTTTTTCATAAGACCGGAATTTGAAAAACCTTCTGTGGGCTGTTATGCATATAATGGCGCTGAGCACCTTAAGCACATTGTCAACAACTTGCTGTTGGTCTCACCCAGCTAGAATGAAGCTTTCGGCTGAGCTGCTATTATCATAAGCATACAAATGGAAAGTTACGTATGCAAATATTTGGGCCTAAATGTTTAAATAAATGTAAATTTCCTTCTGAAGAGAATTTTTTTTATTACTTCCACAACATTCTTTCTTCTACTTTTCCTATATTTTTTCATAGATTACTCTGGATCTATTTCTCATGTTAATTATGATCGGTTTTCTGAACCTTTGTTTAAAATTCCTACACAACACACACACACACACACACACACACACACACACACACACACACACACACATATATATAAAATATCCAAAATAATCTATATATATATATAAAATTTATATATATATATATATATCATATATACCTATATATATAATATATATATATATGTGTGTGTGTGTGTGTGTGTGTGTGTGTGTAATATATGTATATATATACATACATATATATATATATATTATAAAAATGTAAATGTATATACTACTATATACTATATGTATATACTTTTATATACGTATAAAAAAAAGGGGGGGAGGGCGATAAAGGAGAAAAGATAGGTTCTACAAAGAGGGAAGACGAAATCTCCATTCAAATTAGTTTTATAAAGGAAGCAAACAGAATAAAGAGAGATTTCAATCAAGTGAATATTGCGTTTATAATGTTTATTTTCAGGACTTGCTTTTGAGAATTATAAGGGAGAACTAGGAAAGATGATGATGGACTACGGCAGTGGGTATATCTGTATCTGAAATGGGGACAGGTACTATAAAATCATTGATATTTCACCGTAGATCATCATTATTTCTCACACCGTCAGGCTGTGTAATTGGAACCTCTAATGTTTAAGCGAAGATGCAACGCAGTATTACCCTAAAATAATTCCCCTTGCATTTTAATAATTTAATTACTCTTTTTATCTATTTATCTATTATTAATAATTTAATTACTTTTTATCTATTTATCTATTGTTAATAACCTAATTACTTTTTATCTATTTATCTATTGTTAATAGCCTTATTACTTTTTATCTATTTATCTATTATTAATAGCTTAATTATTTTTTATCTATTTATCTATTATTAATAGCTTAATTACTTTTTATCTATTTATCTATTGTTAATAGCATCATTACTTTTTATCTATAATTAATAACTTAATTATTTTTTATCTATTTATCTATTATTAATAGCTTAATTACTTTTTATCTATTTATCTATTATTAATAACTTAATTACTTTTTATCTATTTATCTATGATTAATAACTTGATACTTTTTTATCTCTTTATCTATTATTAATAACTTAATTCCTTTTTATTTATCTATCTATTATTAATAACTTAATTACTTTTTATCTATTCATCTATGATTAATAACTTAATACTTTTTTATCTCTTTATCTATGATTAATAACTTAATTAAATTTTTACCTATTTATCTATGATTAATGACTTAATTAATTTTTTATCTATTTATCTATTATCAATAACTTAATTACTTTTTTATTTATTTATTAATAACTTAATTACTTTTTCATTTATTCATCTATCATTCATAACTTAATTACTTTTTTATTTATATCAATTATTAATAACTTCATTACTTTTTATCTATTTATCTATTATTAATAACTTAATTACTTTTTTCCTATATGTCTATTGATTTCTTAATCTATTTTTTGTTTTCTAATAACTAATCTTCTTTATGTATTTCCCATGTCCTTCTGCTGCTTCTTTCAAATGAAAATCATATTCCTTTGAAGTTTCAATTTCAAGTCATTGGCCCCTTTGGTGGGCTTGTTCCATATGAATAGGATTCATCTCCTGAATAATAATAATAATAATAATAATAATAATAATAATAATAATAATAATAATAATAATAATAATGATAATAATAATAGTAAGAAAAGTGATGGACTCCTAAGGATGCAGGATGCAACCTGGAACCCCACACTATAAATACCATCCTGTCGAATTGGAGGACTGTGATACACACACAAAATAAAAAAAAAAATAATAATTGGGGTTAAGTGGGAAGGGTTGGAGCCGGGGTTATGTTGAAGGGATTAGAGCCCAGCCCGAGGTATTTGCATGCACGCACCGCAATAAAATGGAGGGATAGTATAAGAGCCTGGCAGTTCCTTTCCCGTCCCTGCTGTAACAACAGAGGAAGGGCATTCGTCCCAGATTACCTGCACTTTCTCGTTGCCTCCGGGGAAGATTCTAAGTGATAAAGCCAGCTTTACGTAGTCCCCATTTCTCATCTCGGGCGCTAAAAGGAGATAAACTTTCAGTGTCATGTAGCGGTAGCATTTTGTTGCAGATATTAAATCGAAGAGGAGGAGGAGGAGGAGGAGGAGGAGGAGGTTGGAGAAATGTTGGAATAATCATAAATTGCTTAGGATTATCAGTATTTGTTCATATCAGTCTATTTGAAATGTAGAGGAGGAGGAGGAGGAGGAGGAGGAGGAAATAATCATAAATTGCTTGGGATTATCATTATTTTTTCATATCAATTTATGTGAAATGTAGACTTCTTCCTTCATCGATTTCCATTGCGCTCACATTTTTCGAGTGAAGATGAATTCCAAAAATTGAAATGAATCTGAACGAAAAATCCCTTGGATATATATATATTTCTATAATAGTATTCTAAGAAAGCAATAGAAGAAGAATCTTTCATGATTATTGTAGGTAAGAGAATGCCAGAATCCTTGCTAAGTACTGTTGCTAGAGGAAGGCTGAGATTATAATAGTAATGGGAACTAAGACAATACAACATATAGAGCAAAGTTGGTTCGTGGAAAATGGGGTTGCTTAAACTTCATAGGTATTGATGAGTATACAATTGATGATAACAGAACAAGAAAACAGGTGAGTCACAAATAGGAGAAGCAAGGAAGTTAGAAAAGTTTACTTCATAAATCCTATGAAATTATCTTTCAGTTATTTGGCGTTTGATTGGAATAAGTTCCCCATTATTCATTTGTGTTCGAAATTTGTAATGAGAGTGCATAGTTATTGATATATTTTTCTGTGGGTCAGTGCTTTCTACTTTTATTTACTTTCGCTGTATTTATACAATTATTTATTAACTGTAATTAGCCCTTGCAAAAAAAAATTTACAATTTGCAATAAAATAGATCTGATTGTAGTCTCTGGAATCTAATTTACATGCAGCGCGAAGTGACGGTGGAGAATTCCATTGCCATAAATTCTGCAGCGTAAAATGTTCACTTTCAATACAGTCAATGGCTTTCCATTCACAACGCATAGCCACGCTTATTAATTCAGTTTGCGGGATGTCATAATCTAATTGGGAGAAATTTACGTGGCCGATAAAAGTGCTATTAATGGACCGAATTCGTTTTGGTGGTTTTGCAGTGTATTGATTTTCACTAGAGTTCATCTCTTACCGGTTTTTTCTTCATTGTTGCTCTCCCTACGGTTCCTTTTACATCTGCACACAATGTGGGTCGCCTGGCACAGGAGGAAGGGTCGAATTGGCAAATGGGTGTACAGCATATGAAAGAAAATGTATCAGGGGAGGGAGAGAGCTTTAAGTAAGACTAGACCTTTTACATTATTATTTTTCTTATATGCATTAACGACGAAACCTGAAGAAAAACTGAAACTCTAGCATGTGATGGAATTATTTACCTTATTTTATAGGTTGGAAGTCTTTTAGCCCCTTGACTGATATTATGCGTACATATATTCATATTATTTAAGTTTTATCGTTTTACTGTTGTACTTGTGGTTATTATACGACTGATCTGTATGAAATCTATTGAGTAGTAACCAGTAACGCAGATCATTAGGCTTCCTTCATCGATTTTATTTCCACTATTACCTCGTTTGAAGTCGAATACTGCCTTTATTAATTCTGACAAGTAGTTCTAAAAAAGTATTGTGGTAACATATCATCTCTCTTTGCTCTTTGCCGTTTCAGAAACACTTGTGGTATTGATTTATCTGTTATTTGTAAATTTGATTGGATGGCCTGTCATATTTAAATAATTTGTATTAGATGTTATGCCATCAAATGATTAAGAAACAGGTTTTAAATGAAAGATATTTCTTTACCTAAATCTCAGAATATTGCAGTTATATTTGTTAATTTGTATATATATATATATTATATATATATATATATATATATATATGTATATATATATATATATATATATATATATATATATATATATATATATATATATATATATATATATATATATATATATACATACATACACACACACACACACTATATATAATTATAAGTATATATGTATTACACACATATATCTTTTATATATACACTTTATGTCCCACACTGTTATCATAAAAGCTGTGCTACATTATCCAAATTAGAATTAATCGAACTATCATCATACGAGGCTATTCATGTTAAAGATTAACTGAATATTAATATGCGATCGAGCGAATTTCATTTAATTTTTCCCAGATAAATTGTGAAGAGTTATATCAAACAGTTTCTTCCAAGATTTAATTCCCATGAGTGGAAGATGTCGCATATTATATTTTTCGGTTCTGGTTGGTCATGACATATTTTATGATATTAGTAATGATGGAAAAATTCATGCCTATAAATATGTGAAGGTATAAATTCCAAAGAAGAAAAAGGCCGTCAACATCCACGCATCCGCTCATAGATGAAGTCAATTCATTTACTCATGATACTTAAAGTGTGACAAGTAATAGGTTTATTTTTCATTAAGGTCCACTCTAATAATACTGATGATAGCAGTAGGAAAACTTATAAGACCATATAAATGCTTTCGAACCCTTCCCTGGGTTCATCTTCAGCCGAATGAATCAATTTAACATAAAATGCATCTAGGGAAACAAGACAAAGACGCCAAGAATGCAGATCTCCAACGGACACTCCAACGGACACGATGATGAAGACCACTCTCTTCATCACCGTGTCCGTTGGGGATCTGATTGCCGGGGGCAGCCATTCTTGATGTCTTGTCTTGTTTACTTAGACGCAGATGCATTTTATGTTAAATGTATTCATTCGACTGAAGAAGAACGCAGGGAAGTGTTCGAAAGATTTTTATAGTCTTAAAAATTTTTACTACTGCTACCATCAGTATTATTATTGTTGACGTTAGAGAACATTACTTGTTTCCTCGTAATTGAGATTCTACCCAATAGGTTTATTACTATACTACGGAACAACTCATGCAAACACGACCACGTGATCATATCGAGAACCTCTTTCCATGAATAATGAAATTATATCTAGTATATTTCGTTACGATCAGAGACAGGTTGGTTCTCAGTGTCTATTGAATATTCATTGGGGAGAGACTGATTATACTAGAGCAGCAGAAATGATCAGAAATTCTTTTGTACATTTGTTAATCAAGTAATCAACCAACGTGTGGGAATGGCTGGAGATTAATTAGAACGCCCGCGTCTTTTGATCCGGGATTTTCTCTTTTAAACACGTTGTGGCGTTAATCTATTTTCCTTTGAACATCTGAGGAAAAATAAACTCAACCGTAAAAGGATTTAACTGGAGTATGGCGAACTGCTGATTTTGAAACATGGACTACGAAATGCGAAGGGCTCATACACACAAATGTTCAACCTGCAAAGTGTCTGAAATCTATTGGAACGTTTCTAGAAGTTGTTGTATGATTTATTTTATACATTAAAGAGCAGTATAGATTGCAGTCTTTATGACATTCTGAGACGGTTCTTCTCATTCTGATAACTTAGCTTTGGTTCACTTCGTCCCTGGTTTGGTCGGCGTATGTTGCCTTGCGAAATATTCTTAATGCTTGAAAAATAATTCTCATATAAGAAAGAAACCCCATGAAACCTTTCCGTTCAGCCAGCAATAATGTTTCATTCTTTTTTTTAGCCAAAAAAAAAAAAAAAAAAGAATAAATACAAAAAAAATTACAAAGGAAGTATATTCTTTTAGTTTTAATTTTTACGAATAATTTCCATTCATTTGCGCATTTAATTGTTGTTAATGCAATAACAAGGCGGGCATTCGTTTCTCAAATGATTCCGGTTTCACCGTTCCAGCAGAAGCAAAATTAATTTAGTAATGCTTAAAAGATAGATTTAATTGCCGAATGCTTGTAGGTTCATAAGTTTAATGCAATAAGGTATTAGTTTCCAATCCCTTTAATCCAGTGTGATTATCCTTATGTGCAGTGAATTGTCTGCAAGGATTTTAGGGACTTGGGAAGGATTCACAGAGCAAAGGATGTTTCGTAAATAGGATCATTTGTCTGATCCGCCTGGAAGTTTGATGCCTGTATGTTCATAATTTACTTGAAGTTCCAAATCTTGTTTCTTGCAACTGTTCCGTATTTCCACGAGATGGCAAAACTCGTCTGTGGTAAATCACACTTTTTTTTTTTTTTACCGCACTGTAAAATTATTGAAAGTGGTTGGGAACTGTCTTTAATCCTGTATTGATGATAAATTATTTAAGCTTATTTTAACATATTCCGGATTGGTAAAGGAGTAAAATAACAAGTCATAATAGGTATCGAGTGAAATGAGCCAGAAAGAATAATATTTACAATGATGAAAGGAATTTAATCAAGTAGAATGAGAGTCAAAATGACGAGCTGAGTTGAATTTAGCCAGAAACAGAAATTAATGTAAAAATTACATCTCTCTCTCTCTCTCTCTCTCTCTCTCTCTCTCTCTCTCTCTCTCTCTCTCTCTCTCTTGATCTCCACGCATCTTTGATTCTGCTGGACGATTAAGGAATGATTTCTTTGATAGCTTTGCAATTTCGCTTTTCAAAGTATAACGTTCTAAAAAGCCCAACGACAAACGCCAACAATCAAAGTGACGCGTTGAAGCTGTCCGACAATAACAATCCCTGGAAAACATTTTACTGGTTAAGCCTGGACATAACTTTCCATGTACTGTCTTGTTTTGTATCTGTACAGTTATCAAACGTTATAAAATAACAAAGATGAAATAGCACTGTGGCCAGTACTAATACTTCAGCATGACGAAATAAAGCATAAATAGTTTAGTAAATGTTCTGCACATATATATATATATATATATATATATATATATATATATATATATATATAATATATATATATATATATATATATAAACCCCCACCCGATGCGCAGAAAAGTTCCAAAACTTAAGTGACTTTATACAAGTATAACGTGTCTAGCCTTTTTATACAACGAATCCAAGCAATTAATATCATAAGAAATCATGAATATATGTTGTAAACTATTACTTATATTAGTACTAGTTAAAAAAAGGATTTAAATGAAAGATATGATCTGTGCTCCAACAGTTAACAGTCAGATCTGATCTAATAATTATTATTTTGCCCTACTGTATTTCGATATTAAATTTACCTGCTAAACCAATGTTCTTTTTCTAATATTTATTTCAGGAAGAAGATCGTGAGGCTAACAATTCTTAAATAGATAACAGTAATTTTAACAGGTTTTAATGCACTTGGAATTCGTAGAGTTGATTAGAGCTTGTTGTTCAGTTGAACTAAGAATTGGAGAACATACTGCATAAAAAAAGATTTAAATATTGTAATACATTTAGCCTCAACAGACTTCAAGCAGTAATTATAGTTATATAAAATCGTCAATCACAACTGCTTGACAAACATCTTGAATAATCATATTAATTTCCAAATACATTTTCTTATTCAGTATGGCACTGAATAAAGAAACAGTAATACTGTGGACTTATCATTTAAATCTGTCATACATTAGTCAAACTATCATTATCATCATTCGTCTTCATTGTCAGTGGTAGTGATATTTGAATTTTCTTAGAATATGTATTTAAAATAAAAAGAAGCAGAAAAGTGTACACCTCATCTCATCCTCTGAAGTAATTGTTTTCAGCACGCGCGATTGTTGTATAAAATTCAACCAACTTTAATTTTCTTTCTCAGTCTCGGAGCACGTTAGCGGTGACGGTATTTTACTCGTCTATTCTTTATGAAATTCGAAACCCACACATTTTATTTTACCGTCTTTGTTAACGACATCCGGCCATATCATATAATAAACTATAGTCTAAAAGTTTTCTTCAATGGAGGACATATCAGACAAAGAGAAGAAACTCTTTCGTTAGAAATATATTTCTTTTGCATTAAAATTATTTCCTTAGCACTAAAAATATTTATTTTGTATTATGAATATTTCTTTTGCATTAGAAATATTTATTTGCATTAAGAATATTTCTTTTGCAGTAAAAATATTTATTGCATTAAGAATATTTATTTGCATTAAAAAGAATTATTTGCATTAAAAATATTTTTTTGCATTAAAATATTTTTTGTTCATTAAAAATATTTTTTTGCATTAAAAATTTTTTTTGCATTAAAAATATTTCTTTTGCATTAAAAATATTTCTCGAAACAAAAAAGTCGCATGCTGGCATTGCATTGCACCCACCAATTTGCATACGTAACACATCCTTTTTCCTCCTCCTAATAAAACGAACCCAGACTTTTCGCAAGGAAATTACAGCGGATACAGAAATTATCCTTTGCGAGACATAACACGAGCCTGCTATTTAATGCAACATGACTCAACAAAGGACCCAATTTCACTCGCAGAGAATGGAAAGGCGAAGCTAATTTGCTTCCATTATACATCTTAAGCGACACTTACGATGCCTTTTAAGCTGCCTGGAAGACTTAGGCGTAAGATTTTTTTTTTCTTCAAGAATTGCATCATTGCCTTTCTCTATTTATGAATACTTCGATAGATAACGCGACTTCGTTATGACGGGTAATCATTTTTATTTTGTTATGACTGGTAACAATTTCACATCATTAGGATCTTCAGTTTCGTGTTGTTTTAAGCAGTTGCTGTATCGGCAAACTCAATATAATGAGTCTCAGTAAATATTCATCGTACCGTCATGCAGTCGACCAGTCGTTAGCAACTGAGTATTGTGAGAGAGAGAGAGAGAGAGAGAGAGAGAGAGAGAGAGAGAGAGAGAGAGAGAGAGAGAATTCGCTACTCATTAGTAATTTGCAATTCGAATTCAGCATTCAGCATTTCTGCAAGCTTTTTGTTTTTCTTTTTTTTTTTAGATTTTAGTAGGTGGCGATTGATAAAGATGTCTGCAGCATTCGAAACAGCACTCTAATTTTGTAAATGTCTGATTTTGTAAACGTCTGATTTTGTAAATGTCTGATTTTGTAAATGACAAATGGATTTGACTGATTTGTCCGGGGAAATGTAAACTAGACAGAAGCATAGGAGGATTGCTGTCCGGAGAGTTAACTTTGATGTTTAAGAGCGATTTAGGGGAAAAAAATGTTAATATCCAATTTTGATTATTATTTTTTTTTTTTTATAAAACAGCTGAAACCTTATTATCTTATAAAACTGGAAGTATTTCTCTCCTTTTGCAAAATATTCAGAAATTATAGTTTTTTCCAATAGACGCTTCTGAAACGACGACGACAAATCTGTTGGAAAATCGCTAATTATAAGGAGCTACTCATCGTTTACATTCATAATAGAAATATAATAGAGAATTATTTTCTTTCACAGAAAAAAGAATTGGTTTTGCTCATAGCAATCATTTGTGCGTTTATGTTCTATTGAGAATGGTAAGCACTACTCTGATACATTTCATTAACAACTGTATAAAATCCATCTCGTAAACTTTACAAAATAACGGTTTCTAGGAATGTAATCTAGCAGAATAAAGTGCTGTTTTGTAGTAAGGAATAAAAGACCTTAGTATTCTACCGTACAAGTATTCAGATATATGAATAAACTTCTTATTTTCCTATGAAATTTTCAAATAATCAACTCTTCCTAGTCCGTGTGCTCTTCAGATGTTACTATTACAGTTATGAATCCTGAGAAAGTTTCTAAAACTCAGTGACGAGTTGATGAAATGTTTCTAAAATCCATCCTCCCACCCCCGCGCGGGGAAAAGTAATGAAAAATCAAAATACATATATAGGTATCTCAAAGTATAATAAAATATTTTCATTCAATTTTCATTTGCATGAAGTTAATTTATAGTAAAACCGTATTAAAGTGTTAGGATTACATATCTTGATGCGATGTCTCACTGTCTTGTTGTCTTGCAACTTCGAATCAGGTAGTCAGTGACTGATTGATTTATTCCGACGAACTATCGCCATAAAGTAGCCTATAATTGCGACAAAAAAGAAGTTATCGAAGTTCTCGCTTGTGCATCATTGCTGGAATAAACGTGTGAAACCTCGATTGTAGGCAACTATGAAAAAGGAGATTTACCAAATGTCACTTCGCCGCTAGGTAATAAAGATACTGAATTAAATGCTGATGTGGCAACCCCTTTAGTGTTTTCCTGTCTCGTTTATTATAACCGCGATATCAGCATCCTCGTTATTTTAAACTTAGTTGTTACGGATGTGAAACTTGTGACATACTTCAGAACACTTCACAACGTCGAACTTAGTAAGTACTTCACATGAATTAGCAGCTGGAAAGTGTCAATTTCCTAGTCAGATATCTGGGAACGAAATTGTATAGTGAGTTCTAATGTCTTCATGTCGATAATTTCAAGCAGGCCAAATGAATCATTTTACTCTTTAGTTGCTTTTATTCTTTGGTTTATTCTTTACTTCCACTCTTGTCATCTTGTCTCCGGGCAACCCACCATCAGCTCCCCCGCGCCATCCACACACCGAGGCTTAACCTCCCTCCTTGTAGCCTTACGGCCTATCATCCTCTTAGTGGTAATAGTCTTTGTGCTCATCAGCAGGTCTTCTGGAATAGGATTCCTGATGAGATAAGGTAAGAGACAAAGCTGGCTTAGGAGAGCACGGGCGACGGTGGTTATTATTCTCACAAGTGTATTCTGGCGTGTGCACACACCGACAGACATAAAAGTACTTAGACATATTTATGTAATTGAACACCATGTTCCACCTTTGAGGAGGGTCGGACAATGTATATATATATATATATATATATATATATATATATATATATATATATATATATATATAGTATGATATACACACACACACACACACATATATATATATGTATGTGTGTGTGTGCGTGTGTATGTGTGCGTCTTTATTTTGTACTTAAATCTCGCCACTCCATCCTAATAATACTGAACAAATGCAGATGTCAAACAGCTTCGTCTTGAACTAAGTAATTCACCCTACCAGTCTCCATCCCCATTATATGTTTTAACATAAACCTTGCTTTCATAACTAACAAATTTAATGACACATAAACCTTGCTTCCATAAATAACAAATTAATGACGCTCAACAAATATTCTTACGCTATGTCCAAATTCTCCTCGTTGCTTCCCTATCAGTGTTTCAGGGATCTTCCTTACTTTCAGTCAAATATCATACACATTCCACTGTAATTAAGTAATGTTACGCTGACAATTCTCACAGTGTCACATTATTGTGTTGACTTCATTCTGAATAAGGAATAATGCATTCTGAGATTATAGTTACATTTTAATTTTTCATTTGGTTTCAGTTATTTGCTTCGAGAAAGGAATGGGAGAACTGATATCTGTATTCAATATAATATGTATCTTTATGTTTAGAAAAAAGAATTATTTTTGTAAATTTTGTAAATATTTTTTTTCTTTACAAATTATGCACTGCACCATTTTATTTTTCGCTTGACTTCCTTTGCTGTTAAGAGTAAGAACAAGCTCCTGACATTTCTATTAAATATAATGGCATCTGTTTGTTAATATATTATTCAACACTTTATTTTATAGTTTGCGTTTGGATATTTCTTTACTTTTGTTAGAGAAAAGGAAATACTGAGTGCTTTATTAATCTATATAATTTCATTTAGAAGCTTATCTAAAAATCTTCTTCGGTCTGAACGTTTTCCTTTGATCCCCAATATTCTGAAAACATATCTCATTCGAACCTGATCTTACCAAGAACAGATAAAGGAAAGGAGAAATGGTAAAGAACAGGTAGGGATGATTGATAAAATATAGTGTTATAAAAAGGTTATAAGAAGTAAAAAGATAAAAAAGAGGTCATAAGGTGGAAATAATTATATTCAATAGCTGATATGACAGGTATGACTTAAGTACCAAAAGAGAATTAATCTCTACCACTTCTATTTATCCTCTGGGCCACTCTTTCTTTTTATTACCCTAGCCCATCTTTGCCATAAGCATTGCTCGTTCCTTAGAATGACAAAATTTCTGAAAATCTCTTATCAGTGAGTCACAAAAAAAAGGTCACAAAAAAAACTATGAAGCTGAAAACTGGAGACATAAAAACGAACACGAGCTTGATTGAAGAAACCAAGAAAAATCATCTGTATTGGTCCTAAGAGAAAACGCAGGAAATTTTTTCGAAATACATAGTAAGAATTTTCAATTGGGGTTCCAAACGGTATGCGACCTCTGCAGTCCCACCTGAAGGAATTCTATCACTTGGATAATCCATATATATATATATATATATATATATATATATATATATATATATATATATATATATATATATATATATATATATATATATATGTATATATATATGAATAACTTGATCACGAATATATAAAACGTGATGCAATGTATAAATAAAGGTTTTTGCCACGAAGGAAAAAATGAAAAAGCGAGATAGCCAGTCTTTCGGTCTTGTTCCGACCGAAAGTACTCGGCTATCTCGCTTTTTCATTTTTTCCTTCGTGGCAAAAAAACCTTTATATATATATATATATATATATATATATATATTATATATATATATATATATATATATGTATATATATATACATATATATTTATATATTATAAAGAAATATGACCCACTTTTTATTTACTTAGATGAAATGAATTTTAAAAAAACGAACGAAAGAGAATTTTATTACCTTGGGGAAAAGAAAGGTTTAGTAACTATCAAGAAATTTCTTGTAAAAAAAATGTTATCAAAAGTTTTCTGTAAGGTTAATACTATTACGAAGATGGCGGTATGTATAATAGCGTTTTTGGATAAGTTGTGAATGTTTCATATCAGCCGTCATTCATAAATCATTTACCAGCCACTAGAGAAGCAAAAATAACTACACCTACATAATGCTTTATTAGCTTTTTCTTTTTAAACAACGCAGTCTTTTGCAGTGTACGTACAAGATTTTACTTTATCAGAAGAATTTTTCCTGTATTGTATTTTGTTTCTGCTGTATTGCCTTTCATTTAAGTCGATTAACAGTTTTCATAAAGCGCCTCAGTGGCGTGGTCAGTATGGTGTTGGCATGCTACCTGGTGGCCACGAGTTCGATTCTCGGGCATTCCAGTGAGGTGTGAGAGATGTGTATTTCTGGTGATAGAAGTTCACTCTCGACGTGGTTCGAAAGTCACGTTAAGCCGTTGGTTCCGATGCTGAATAACCACTGGTTCCAAGCAACGTAAAAAGACCATACAAACAAACAAAGAGTTTCTTAAAAACTTACAGTCTACAATAAAAATAAAAGCCATGTCCAGATTTTAATTCACATACATCTGGCATAGCAGGATTCTATCGGCGTGAATTCGGTGGTTGCAAATTTTCAATTTTGTAGCGCCGTGAATGGCTTGCCATTCAAATTGCATAACCACGCTTGCTAACTCAGTTTGCGAGATGTCATTAATCAAATTGCAGCAAATTAAAGTGACCAATTACTGTACAGTTAATGAGCAGAATTTACGTTCGCGATTGTTCATCATCCTCATTTTGTTCTTTTGTTCCGTTCTTTTTGTTCATTCTTTCATACTGCTTTCAGACTATCTTAGTAAGAATACACAGCTCTCACTCTTTACCAGACAAAGCTGCTTACCAATATTACTTTTCCTTCTTGATTTGTAAGTAGGATTATTTATCAGGTATTAGCAATGCATTATTTAGGTATACGATAGGCCTCTTATATATATAATATAATATATTATATATATCTATATATATATATATATATCATATAGTATATTTTCTTTCGTCCGTCCATCGGTGCATTGCTATATATTTTACATACACACTACAGACATACATATATATATATACATAGATATATATTCAACATATATATATATATATATATAACATATTATATATATATATATATTATATATATATATAGAGATATATATATATAAGATCTATATATAGATATATATATATATTATATTTACACCCATACATACATGACATACATATATATCCTAGAATATATAGATTCATACATATATATATATATATATAATTATATATATATATAATATAATATATATATATATATAATATATATATATATATATATGTATTATATATATATAATATATATATAATATATATATGACATATATACTTATATATATATAATATATATTAATATTATATATATATATATATATATATATATATATATATATATATATATATATATATATAGTATATATATATATATTAATGACAAGATGCAAGACTAAGGAAGTTGAAATAACAAGTTTCAAAGAGGGATTAAGTTGGTGTATAATTGCTAGATACTTATGCCATTTTGAAAGAGCGAACCATATTTCAAACAATGTGCGCTTAAAGATACTGATTATATGCGTAAGTTTATTTAAATACGTGCAGTGTGCGTGTGTGTATACGTGTATATAAATATATGTATATATATATATATATATATATATATATATATATATATATATATATATATATATATATATATATATATATAAGCGAATACCACGGGAAATGATAGTCAGGAATCCAAGCGCTTTTGTCTTTATTCAGACATCGTCAAGGAGCTACTAAAGTACAATTGGAGAGGAAGGCCTCAGGTAGAAACAAGATCAGGAATACCAGATGGTTAATTATCAAAAGGGTAAAAATTAAAAGGGATAATCCAGGATTATCGGATATCACACGGTCACAAACTTAAACAGATTCTGACCCTAACCGAAATTACAAAGTATCTTTACAGTCCAAAACATGTAAAAACTGAATATATTAACTTTGTTGCTTATATTTATCTACAACTTTTTTCATTATGAAAGCATCAAGTTTAAATAAACCAAGACTTAAATTTAGAACATTTCTATTATTTGACTTGATAAAACAAGATTCAATGATATTCCTTTTAACTGTGTCATTACATGGGACTAAGGCTCTTGCTTGACTCCAGTTAATAGGATGGTCTAAATCTCTCATATGTACAAATAATGCATTCGATATTTGCCCAGTTCTCACAGAATATTGATGTTGGTTAAGACGCTGTGAAAGAGATTTCCCGGTCTGTCCGTAATAGATTTTATCATACAGACCGGGAAATCTCTTTCACAGCGTCTTAAGCAACATCAATATTCTGTGAGAACTGGGCAAATATCGAATGCATTATTTGTACATATGAGAGATTTAGACCATCCTATTAACTGGAGTCAAGCAAGAGCCTTAGTCCCATGTAATGACACAGTTAAAAGGAATATCATTGAATCTTGTTTTATCAAGTCAAATAATAGAAATGTTCTAAATTTAAGTCTTGGTTTATTTAAACTTGATGCTTTCATAATGAAAAAAGTTGTAGATAAATATAAGCAACAAAATTAATATATTCAGTTTTTACATGTTTTGGACTGTAAAGATACTTTGTAATTTCGGTTAGGGTCAGAATCTGTTTAAGTTTGTGACCGTGTGATATCCGATAATCCTGGATTATCCCTTTTAATTTTTACCCTTTTGATAATTAACCATCTGGTATTCCTGATCTTGTTCCTACCTGAGGCCTTCCTCTCCAATTGTACTTTAGTAGCTCCTTGACGATGTCTGAATAAAGACGAAAGCGCTTGGATTCCTGACTATCATTTCCCGTGGTATTCGCTTATTTATGAAGTCACGTGCATCTACTGTGATTTTTTAAGCATTATATATATATATATAATATATATATATATATATTATATATATATATATATATATATATATATATATTATATATAGATATAAAATCTAATATATAATATATATTATATAATAATATTATATATATATATAATTATATCTTATAATAATATATATATATATAATTATATTATATATATATATATATATATATATAAATAATATTAGTATTATAATATATTATATAATTATATTTTATACACGTAATACACACACGCACCATGCAACTTATTTAAAATACAAATACGCGTATAATCAGTAATCTAAGACCATTGTTTGAAAATATGGTTCCCTCTTTTCAAAAATGGCAATAAGTATCTTAGCAATATACACCAACTTAATCCCTTCCCTTGGACTTTTATTTCACTTCCTTAGTCTTGGCATCTTGTCATAATATATATATATATATATATAATTATACATATAATATATATATATATATAATATATATATATATATATATAATCATATATATTAGTATTATATATTATATTAATATATTGTATGTATGTTTATTGTAACTAATAATTATATATATAAATATATATATATATATATATATATATATATATATATATATATATATATATATATATATATATATATATATATATAGTATATATATATATATATACTATATATAATATAATATATATAAATATATATATATACGTATACACACACGCACACTGCACGTATTTAAATACACTTATGCGTATAATCAGTATCTTTAAGCACACATTGTTTGAAATATGGTTTGCTCTTTTAAAATGGCATAAGTATCTAGCAATTATACACCAACTTAACCCTCCTTGGAGACTTGTTATTTCAACTTCCTTAGTCTTGCATCTTGTCGTTAATTATTTGTAACAACTTGCTTTCTGTTCAGTAGGTTCCTTACTTACTTTACTCAAAATGATGTAGAGAATCAGGGCATAGCAGCATTGGCCCCATCGGTTAGGTAATAGCTAAAGGCTGTGAAAGAGGAACGACGTGTATTTATGAATTTTATCAAAAGGTAACTTTATTTATATTTCTCGGCTATCACCAGCAAAAAAAGTCGGAGAAGAACTGAAGAGCTCCAGCCTTGTCAGTCACTGTTTTCAAACTGGCGCATTATCCATTGTCAATGATTTCATCCTTTTTTTATTATTATTATTATTACCCACAACTGATCCCTTAAATCCAGTTTTCATCTTCGATATTGATAGTTAATCCATCCTTTCTTTATTCAGGCATATAGACTTCTGAGTTGCATTTTTTTATATAGCTATGTAACATAATTTTTCCAAAATCTAGTAACTTTTTTTTTTTTTTAAGATATTCTTTGATCGCATACGCAGTTAAGTAACGAGAAAATTATTCTGACCAGTAACATAAAAATAAGTTAATTCGAAAATCAGATGCCGGAAGCATAAATCTAAATAATATTTTCTTAGTGTGATTCTTGGAGATGAATAAGGACATTCGGTGTGGAGATTCATATACAATAAGGGCTCCTGTATGAGAAGATTTAAATTTACGATAAGGGCTCCTGTATTAGAAGATTTAGAATTACAATAAGGGCTCCTGTATTAGAAGATTGAAATTTACAATAAGGGCTCCTGTATGAGAAGATTTAAATTTACAATAAGGGCTCCTGTATTAGAAGATTGAAATTTACAATAAGGGCTCCTGTATTAGAAGATTTAAATTTACAATAAGGGCTCCTGTATTAGAAGATTGAAATTTACAATAAGGGCTCCTGTATTAGAAGATTTAAATTTACAATAAGATTTAGATAGAACGACAGGCAATGCGCGTCCTGTAAAAAGATGATTTATAATTCTTGAGTATCTCTTTACAAACTGAAGGTTTCTTTGAAGGCTTCTGTTTAATCAAACCAGAAATGAGCAGTAATGTGAAATAAACGTTTTAATTCCATTGAATATCAGAGGAACTCACTGAAAACAACTCCTAATTATTTTAATGTGCTGCAACTAAAGTTTACAAGAACTCAATATGAAGACTCTTACATAAATTTACATCGTAATATTCCGCTCCCCTTTTATTGAGGACGAAATCAATTCGCTTCGTTACATTTCAAAGAGAGACATTTTTGAACTAAGGGGCCTGAACATCGCTCGGAAATACTCTGATTATACACCAGCATCGTTAGCGATTAGAATTTCTTTCGCAGATTTAATGGTCAAATAGTTATTCAGCCAACGCAATCGGGAAACTTGAAAGAGACTGAGTCGCCTGTTGTGAATGTGTTTTACATTATAACATTCCCAAATTAAATGACGTTTAACTGTAATTGAGTTTTTGCATTAAGTTTATGTAGATTAATATATTAATGAATTAATGTATTGGTTGCTGAAACACTAACTTCATTTTTATTTGATTGCTGATTTAGTATTAAGTTTATGCTGATTGATATATTATTAAAGCAATGTGTTGGTTGTTGAAACGCTAGCTTTATTTTTATTTAATTGCTGTTTTGGTATTAAGTTTATGCTGATTAATATATTAATAAATTAATGTATTTGTTGCTGAAACTAACTGTATTTTTATTTGATTGCTGATTTAGTATTAAGTATATGCTGATTAATATATTAATAGATTAATGTATTGGTTGTTGAAACACTAACTGTATTTTTATTTTATTGCTGTTTTGGTATTAAGTTGATGCAGATTCGTATATTAATAAATTAGTGTATTAGTTATTGAAACACTAACTTCATTTTTATTTGGTTGCTGTTTTGGTATTAAGTTTATGCTGATTGATATATTAATAAATTAATGTATTAGTTACTGAAACACTAGTTTTATTTTTATTTGATTGCTGTTTTGGTCAATATACAACAATGTTTTCCGTGTTACATTCGAACTCAAATTGTTACGCAATAGTGATGATGTTTGATAGAAATAATCTTGTAAGTACAACGAGAGAGAGACCTTACCTTACAGACCTTACATCTTGTTCGGGTTGCCCCAGGTCCCTCAGTGTGAGGCACCTCTAATGTCTACCAGAGAGTTGCTAGCACATCTTCCGGTATATTTTGCATCTTCCAATCTTGGATGGTCTGGGATGCAGCTTAGATATTTGTCGAGCTTATTCTTAAACACATCTACGCTCACTCCTAATATATTCCTCAGATGAGCTGGCAATGCATTGAATTGACGCAGCATTATCGATGCTGGTGCGTATTGGATTAATGTTCTGTGTGCTTTCCTTATTTTTCCTGGTATAGTTTTGGGCACTATTAATCTACCTCTGCTTGCTCTTTCTGATATTTTTAGCTCCATGATGTTTTCGGCTATTCCTTCTATCTGTTTCCATGCCTGAATTATCATGTAGCGTTCTCTTTTCCTTTCAAGACTATATAATTTTAAGGATTGTAGTCTTTCCCAGTAGTCAAGGTCCTTAACTTCTTCTATTCTAGCTGTAAAGGACCTTTGTACACTCTCTATTTGTACAATATCCTTTTGATAGTGTGGGTACCATATCATATTGCATTATTCAAGTGGACTACGAACATATGTTTTATAAAGCATAATCATGTGTTCAGCTTTTCTTGTTTTGAAGTGCCGTAACAACATTCCCATTTTTGCTTTACATTTTGCCAATAGAATTGCTATTTGATCATTGCATAACATTTTCCTATTCATCATCACACCAAGGTCTTTAACTGCTTCCTTATTTGTGATTGTCTCATTATTAGGTCCCCTATATGCATATAGCTTTCCTTCGCTGTCTCCATAATTTATTGATTCAAATTTATCAGAGTTAAATACCATCCTATTTATCTCTGCCCAATCATAAACTTTGTTAAGGTCTCTTTGTAGCGCGTTCCTATCTTCATCACAAGTAATTTCTCTACTTATTCTTGTGTCATCGGCGAAACTACTCACTACCGAGTTCTTAACATTACTGTCTATGTCTGCAATCATAATAACAAACAGTAATGCAGCTAACACCGTACCTTGTGGCACACCGGATATTACCTTAGCTTCATCCGATTTCTCATCGTTTGCAATAACTATCTGTTTTCTGTTGTGTAAAAATTCTTTTAACATCTTTCTACTTTATCCAATATATTATGTTTTCTAATATTCTTCGCTAATATATTATGATCTACCTTGTCAAAAACTTTTGCAAAGTCTAGATAAACCACATCTGTTTCATTTCCGCTTTTCATATTTTTGTATATGTTCTTCCGGGTACAAAACCATGTTGTCCTATATTAAACAAATTATTTTTTATTAAATGTTTCATAATATTTTTCTTCATTACCCTTTCATACACTTTCATAATATGTGATGTTAGACTCACAGGCCTATAATTACTTGCCTCTAGTCATGATCCACTTTTGAAAGTAGGGGTAATATATGCTAATTTGTGCTCATCATAAATCTTGCCTGTATCTACACTGTCTTAATAATATTGCAAGTGGCTTTGCGATAGAATGAACTACTTTCTTTAACAAAATAGCAGGGACACTATCAGGACCTGCAGCAGCTCCATTTTTAATTTCATTAATAGCCTGCACAATATCAGCTTCATTAATATCTATGTCAGCTAAATATTCACTATTTTCGTCCCTTACTTCTATATCATTATCTTCATTATCAATTCTAGGGGTGAATTCTCTCTTATATCGTTCTGCCAATATGTTGCATAATTCCTTTTTTTCATTCGTTAATCTCCCTTCAATTCTTAGGGAGAGAGAGAGAGAGAGAGAGAGAGAGAGAGAGAGAGAGAGAGAGAGAGAGAGAGAGAGACTATCCAGAACGTCTTCTCCTAACCTTTAATCAAGAGTGACTAAGAATTATAGGGTAACGTAGTGGAAAAGACTTGTCATCGCCAACGTTAACCAAACGATATTTATTTTCCGGGAGGCTGTTTGAGAATTTAAACCCTATGACGCAGCGGCATAAGGGGCCGTTTCCTTGCAGTTTCCCCAGGAATATAGGACAAAAGAGGTTGAAAGCCAAATGGCTAAGAAAATGGAGCAATTTGTACGTCACTACTTTTTGTGTCATTCGGTCAGAAAAATAAGATCTTCAAGCATTTGGCCAACGGACCCGAAAACAGGTCACTTTTCCTTTATGTAGCTTTATTTGTTAGTTCCCTTACTCTGCCACGTTCGCCTTAAAGTAAAACATGACGAGCCTCTCAAGGCATAATGGGTATGGATAGAGTTTGGTTTGTCAACTACAATTATATCAATGACTACCTAGATCTTTTATGTAGCCTTTTAGTTATTAAATTCTCTTCATCACTGGGAAACAATTTTATGGACTGCTGAATAATAGCTTTCTTTATGAAACAGTTTAATATGCATAACTTGTTCAGAAAATGTGTTTATTTGCGAAAGTTCGATATAGACTGCTGACAGTAGCTATTTAAACACTCGTTTTTTATAACGTTATTTTTATATCCATTAAAGATTTTAGGGGATTAAAAGTTCATTTTAATTTTTATATATCTGTATTTAATCAGAAAGTCGTATTCTGCATATTATTCACAGCCTCTGATAACCATCCCCACATTGGTATGAGGTACAAATGTTTCTAGCGCAGCACCAATTCATACGTAATTTCCTTGGGTTATGGACCAGATTTATTGACCTCGTAAAATGAGATGAACGGGAATTGAAGGGAATTTTAAAGACTTTTTTCATAGTCTGGAATGAACTTCAATCTTTCCATTTATCGTGCGTAATCGAAAGGTAATCTCTCTGGCAAAACGTTTAATTAAATGCCTTTTCTCGGGGTTAACGATGAGGTGTAAGTGGATTATTTTAGTTGGCTTCTATACAGTTTTTTGCTCAGATGTTGTTAATATTGATGCAACGGAACAATCAAATGAGAGAGTGTTTCAGTATCCATATGGGTAGTAACTTGCATCCAAGATACCTAGTAGTTAAAGTTAAGTATATCTTAGTTTTACCAGACCACTGAGCTGATTAACAGCTCTCCTAGGGCTGGCCCGAAGGATTAGATATTTTTACGTGACTAGGAACCAGTTGGTTACCTAGCAACGCAGCTTATTGTGGGATCCGAACCACATTGTATCGAGAAATGAATTTCTATCACCAGAAATAAATTTCTCTGGTTCCGCGTTGGCCGAGCCGAGAATCGAACTTCGGACCACCGGGTTGGTAGCCGACCTAGTAGTTAAGAAACATACAACATTACCTTACATACAACAGCAGTAATATTTCCATCAGCTAGGACAGTGAAACATATTCGCCTCACGACTGTAAACATTGTAAATCACCATTTGCAAGCTAGACAGAAAAACTGACATACTAGCTGCGCTATCCCTGCGTCTGACCTTGACCTAGATTCAGTGGTGCCAGCTCTGCGTTTTATATTCTAGAATCTAGATGAAAAGGCTGTTCTCCAACCTGTAGTTATGTCAATCATTCAATTATGATCAAATTTGATCAAATTAAAACTGTTTGTCTGAGTTGCATAAAAATCCAATCTGGAACATCTGTATATTACAGGACACATATGTATGTATGTATGTATGTATGTATGTATGTATGTATGTATGTATGTATGTATGTATGTATGTCCTTAAAGGACTTCACTCGAAAATATGAATTTTATTCCTTTTTTTGTTGTCAGTCCAGGCAACGCACCAATCGCTATTCTGCAAATCTAACAAAGATAAAAGAATATTTCCTCTTTCAAAACTTTTTTTTTTTTTTTGCCAGAAGAAAATGCAAAACAATGCACCCGGAATCCTCTGCATATAGAACACTAAAAAAAATGACTGGCAAAAATGAATTGTAAGGAATTGTTATGAATCGGTATTTTTCTCTATCTATTTTCTATTCTAAATCCGCGTTTGTTGATTTCCCTGGATATTTGCACCAGAATTGCGTTTGCAACAACCAAGAAATTCGTTCCTTCGGTTTTGGTGAAACTTTTTACCATTCCATTTCTTCCTTAATTTTTCTAGTATACAGTTTTAAAAGGTAATTATTTTCCATGAACATCTAAATTGTATAATGGTGGATATTTTAAATTCTCATCATTCAATTCAAGGATGGTAGCAGGAATGTACATATGACAGGATCAGCTTGAAATTTCTATGGAGACAAAGGGTGAAATGTATGAATGGTTGCTGAGCAATTTCTCCTTCATGAAAG
>NC_087210.1:77516005-77526005 GCF_015104395.2 Macrobrachium nipponense | reverse complement strand
GACAAGACAATTAAAGAATTATAGGTGACATCTGTTCAGAACTTTGGTAAACAAAACCCTGTTCACAATACAGGTTAGACATACATTACAACGAAAATAACTCAAAGGCAACTAATTTTTATTTAAGTCTGTAATTATATCTTTGAGGTCATTCTTAAACATGTTACAAATACAAGGGTCTAAATGAAAAAGGCCACGACTAATATTGAAATTACAATGAAAAGTAAGTTGTATTAAAGCAGATTCTAAAAGATTTCGTGATAAGACATCTCTTGACTTTGCAATTACTGAACTACCAACCCAATTTATTGGCGGTGTTGTTTTCACTTAAATGAATGAATATTGCATTAGATGTTTGTCCAGTTTTTACAGAATATTTATGCTGGCTTAGCCTTACTTCTAAGCCCTTGCTAGACTGTCCGAGATAAAATGAGGGACAATCCATACATGGAATTTTATATATTATATTGTTGCTTTCTCTGGGGCTATTTTTTATTAACATTCCTTTTAGTGTGTTATTATATGAGAAAACAAGGTTGACATTAAAAGCTTTTAACAATGATTTAATGGTTTCAAATCCGTTAAAAAAAGGCAAACTGAGAATGTTCTTAAATTTTTTTTTCTTTCTGTGCGTTACTTTCACTATAATACTTTTTGTGGGCTTTATTATAACAAATATCTAATATATGTGAAGGATAGCATAAATCTTTCCCTATTTTTCTTATGTATTCAATTTCTTTATCCAAATATGAGGACTGACAATGCGTAATGCTCGTAAAAACATAGAAGAAAAGAATGATATTTCTATGTTAAGATGGTGGCCTGAGAAGAAATGAACATAAGTTAATTTTTTGGTCGGTTTCCTATAAATACTAAATTTACATTGAAATGGTTCTCTGTGTATCAAAACATCTAAGAAAGGGAGGCAATTGTCTTTTTCTAATTCTAGAGTAAACTTAATCGATGGTACCTGGTTATTTAATTTATAGAGTAAATCATTTACATCAATTCCGACAGGCAGGACAGCTAAAATATCATCAACATAACGATACCATTTTACAGGAATATGAATGATATTAGGTAAGTAGCGTTTTTCAAAAAATTCCATGTACAAGTTTGAAAGTAGTGGTGATAAAGAATTCCCCATTGCCATGCCAAATATTTGTTGATAAAATTCACCATTGAATATAAACTTACAATCACAAATGCACAAACTCGTGAGTGAAATAATGTGACTTATAGGTAGAGGTAATTCATGCTGAGTCAGTTCATTACTAAGATAGTCTAAAATAGAGTCTATAGGGACTTTAGTAAAAAGAGAACATACATCAAAACTAACGAATCTATCAGCAGGGCAAAGAGCAATTTTGTTTAATTTATCATCTAAATCTAGAGAATTATATATATGAGAATCGGAGATAGTTCCATGTAACGGGAACAAGATCTTTGTGATATATTTCGAAAGTTTATATGAAATTGAACCAACAGTACTGATCATAGGCCGCATAGGGTTATTTTCTTTGTGCGTTTTGACTAATCCGTACAAGTAAGGTAGCGAAGGAGATTGTCAGTCAAATCTCCTTCGCTACCTTATATATACCGTTTATATAAAGTGTATATATATATATATATATATATATATCTATACATATATATATATATATATATATATATGCATATATATATATAATATATATATATATATATATATATATATATATATATGTAATCAAGACATAAAAATATATATAATCTAAGTAAACATAGAATTTTGGCTCGATCTGTCCAAATTTTTCGTAAGACGATCATTACTTGGGAACTGACATTAAAATCTCTCTCTCTCTCTGTCTCTCTGTCTCTCTCTGTCTCTCTCTCTCTCTCTCTCTCTCTCTCTCTCTCTCTCTCTCTCTCTCTCTCTCTCCTTCTTTTCAAAAATTTATTCTGTATTAGTTTCTGTTGTTTAATCTTTTTTGTACATGAGACGTTTCTTTTGTTTAATGAATCGAAGAAAAAATTCTAGCACGTGTTTCTATCGGTTATGAAACTCCGTTCATAACTATATTTTAATCTTTAGTTTTGAGTTTTTCCTTTGATATTTTGGTTTAAGTGTGATATCTTACGGTTATATACATCGTGGTACTCAAGTGTCAGATTTTACGGTTATCTAAATCGTGGTTAGTGTTATATTTACGATTATCGTAATCGTGGTTCAAGTGTCATATTTTACGGTTATCTAATTTCGTACAATGAATTGTGAATTTAAAATAACCCCAAACTCACTGCAAATTTATGTTGAATTAAAAATATAGATAAATGTATTCTTTTATATCTTTATTGACCAAAAGCATTAAAACCATTCAGTACTGAATTACACTGCTATATATCCTAAGTCTTCACCAATTCTTTGACATTACATTTCATTTTAGGGAGAACTATAAACCATAAATGAAATACTACAAACCATGTTGGTTTATAGTATTTCATTAACAAAGAATTCTGTTGCTGTTGGCACGCCTTCTCATTACTCAGAAATTATTCTGAAAATCATTTCACAGCCTCTTCTCCCCAGTTTCCCCTTTACTGGCATTCAACACACACCCGTCTCCAACCACTTTTTTTCCCTTTGACGTAGCTCGTGACCTCCTTTCTGGATAGTTAATACCCGTCCTTTGTTGCCTTTCAAGCTCTTTATGGAAATCTCTCAACAATAATATCAGATCTGTTTCATATGCAACAGTTTATTTAAGAAAAATCCCATTTCTTTTTCGCCGTGCACTATAACCTCTTAGATTTTCACGTTTCAGCCCTTCCCTTTTCCATCAATGGAAAGTGAGTTTTTTGTCCCTGGATTTGCATGAAATTTAAGGGGAATTTTATCCAGAATGAATGGGGAAAAATCTCGTCACTTATCTTTGATGTATTGCCCACCTTCACAGAGGAAGGGTAATCTGGAACAGTTGCATATCCTACACTTTTAAACTGAAGTCGAATAATCTCAGATATGTCATCTTTGCATTCTGGGTGGTGGCGACAGGTATATATGCAAAAGTTGCTCATCTGTTTGTTTCACTCAGACACTGAAACATATACGAGTGAAATATGCAGCGAGGTTCTCTCTCTCTCTCTCTCTCTCTCTCTCTCTCTCTCTCTCTCTCTCTCTCTCTCTCTCTCTCTCTCTCTCTAGTTTTCCTGTTGCATCATCTGGCATGAAAATGGTGCGCAGCTTAATAGGAGGATAAATGAGTCACGATTTTGGCTGTGGAAATTTCTTTGGAAGATCAGCAAAGGCAAGAACTAAAGTAAGTAATTTTAACACAATGCCGTAGGGGAGAGAAGACTTGAATAACAAACGTATAATAGTTATCTTGGAAGTTCAAGTGTGTATGAAGTGTTTTTATAAGGCTTTAATAATGACGTGCATTTACGTTTTAATAATTAAATAGTCTATCTCCGGTTGTTATTGGCGGTCATATTCTCTCCTTTATAAAATTTCGCACCCTTGGTTTTTTATATGAGGGAAGCGATCAAGCCGGTATTTTTAGGATTGATTTATATGTATGTATGTATGTATGTATGTATGTATGTATGTATGTATGTATCAGGGTTGGTGATTTTTTTTAAATAGAAAAAAATCATTCATTTATTGTATTTGTTTTATTTATTTGTTATGCAATTTTTCTATATCAAAATAAATAGATGCAGCACATTAATGCTTAAGTTTTTATTAATCTCCAAACTTGATTAAATCAGTTTGATTTAATCATTGCCATGTATGTATGTATGTAAGATTTATTTTACGTTTAATTCTTATAGAAGCCAGAAGAACTCAACCTGCATTCTAGAAGTGGAAATCCAGCCAAAATGCGAACCTTAGTAAGATCATTTTCTTTTCGACTTATAGTCGTGAGAAAATAAGATCCCTCTTTTCTATCTACTTTTCTCTCAGTTTTATTCCTCTTCTCCTTCTTCGACTTCTTCTTCGCAACAGGTATAGGGTATCAGGGGAGGCTTCGAGTGTCAGGGAAAGATAAGATATCTCCCAGATTCAAAGAATTCCAATACTCCCGGCAGCTATGAAGAGGCCTCTAACCCTAAATCTCGAGTTGTATTGCATTGCAGATTCCAATGGAATCGTTGAAAGTAGTCTTGAATCGAGAAATATGAAGCAGCAAAGTCGGTTTCAAGCTGCCGTTCAAATTCTTGAGGCCTGATTGAGATTCAAGTGTGACGTCTTTATGTCATAAAGTGTCAGCGATGCTTTTGATGAACTTTTTGGCTTGATTTTATTCACTTACCTTAGTCATTTACATTTGAAAATTATATTTATCTACTGGTTGATAAGATTATTCGTCCCTGTAATCATATTAAAATTATTGAAGAGATGCACGAGAGTACTTGCATGTTTCTTGGATTTTGCAAATTGTATTTTAAATACTGGTTGATAAGATTATTCTTCCTTGAGTAAATGTTACTATGTTCATGTTAAAGTTATTGAAGACTTGTACAAGAGTACTTGCATATTCCTTGGAACTGAGAAAATGCGTCATAAATAGATCTATGTTGAGAAGTAATATCATACTTCACCACAGAGATATTTACTCTTTTTCAGCCTCCCTCTTGATAACTATCTTCATTATCATAATTTTGTTTATTTCAAGGAAAGTTTCAGTAGCACCTGTGCTTCCAATAACGCATTACATGGAATGCGGCAATTTCCCCAAATTGTGTTTCGCATCCACATTATTCTCGTTTTCATCATAAAAATGGTTAAATATCCAAATATAAAATTGAAATTCATTCCTTTGTGTGCCATTGCTAAATGAGACGAATGCAATTGTAACGTCACGGAAAAGTTGGTAATTGGCAATTCCAGGTGGGAATATTGAACGGGCAAGTCATGAAGTGGATATATGACGCTGGTTCTGAGTAAATTGAAAGAAAATGGTACAGTGATACAAGTGAATGAACATGGGAAGGAAATGTAAAGGGGTAGGTATATACATTTATAATTTACTATACGTAGCAGTAGGAATATGTCTTTGTTATTGCTTTTCATACACTATATATATATATATATATATATATATACGCACTCACACACATATATATATTTATATATGTGTGTATGTTTGAATATATATATATATATATATATATATATATATATATATATATATATATATATATATATATATATATATACATACACACACACACACACACACACAAATAAATATATATAAATTATATATATATAATTAATATATAATAATATATATATATATATAAATATAACAACAACACACACAAACACAACCACACATATATATATATATATATATCATACTATATATATATATATATATATATATATAATATATATATATATATGAACAACTTGATCACGAAGTATATAAAACGTGATGCTATGTATAAATAAAGGTTTTTTTGCCACGAAGGAAAAAATGAAAAAGCGAGTTAGCCGAGTACTTTCGGTCCTATTCGGACCGAAAGTACTCGGCTAACTCGCTTTTTCATTTTTTCCTTCGTGGCAACAACAAAACCTTTATATACATATATATATATATATATATATATTATATATATATATATATATATATATATGTATAATATATATATATGTGTGTGTGTGTATATATATGTATATGTATATATATCCATGTGTATATATTTTTTTTTCAGGTAACTATGCATGTATGTTTTCGGGAATACTTCCACGCTCCATATTTACTTGCTTTCTTTCCTGGTAAATTACTGAAAATAATCCTTTCGCTAAGATAACGCTTCATTTTACATATAAATTCCCAGAGATGCAATTTCAATTATTTTACGACAGATTTTCAAATTCATTTATATAACATGTTAGAATTAAGCAGGAGTTCATTATTCATGTGAAATTAATATTAGAAAAATATAATTGGCCTTGAAAATATATATTTTACATAATTTTCAGATTACATATCCACAAAAAAAAGAATAAAAAAAACGATTGTTAAAGTATATATCCGCAAAAAAATGATTAAGATCCATATTAATATATAATTGGACGGAATGAAGTTTCTCAAAGAGACGGAAAGTCGGTTTTGCTTCTGAAAAAAGAGGTTAGAAACATTAATTTCACTGTATTTTAACCAAATGACTCAGCCTTTAAAAGACAATTTAGTGGGGAAACTCTCCTGGGAAATATCCCATTTTTCTAGATAACTGCAAAAGTTGAGGTGGTTGGAAGGGTTTATGATTTCCAACCTCCCAGCTCGATGGCAGATAAATACTTATGCAGATCAGGGTGTTGGATGTTTATCTACTGACGTTCCAAATCTGACTGAAGGTATTATACTGGATAATGTGAGATACCCCTACTGACAAAATGACTGTGATGTGCTTTGTTGCGAAATGGCTGAAAAACGCTATTATCATAATTAAGTAATTTAAAGTAATTTTCCATGGCATAAGAAGCTGAACATAATTATCATTACTTTAAATAAAACGTAACTCGTGAAAAAGTAAAGATTTTGTTTGTTTGTTTGTTTTTGGCTTTCTTTAAGTCATCCTTTATTTTCATGCTACGTTTTTTTTTTTATTTCAGTGAAATATAAGAATTCAGCTTTAAATTACAACACTATTATCTAAGAATAAATAAAAGAATATATAAACCAATCAAGGCAAAAGTCACATATAAAGTTTTGAACAACTAATGATCAAGATCCTGTACCTTTCCTGCAAAATAGCTCACCAAACAGTATTAAAATATGAATCACTAGAAAACCCAAGCAATCTATAAGTTTGCAATCTGCGAAACAAATTTATATATTAGTCGTGTTTTCTGTTTGATGAATATCTTTATAGTGTAAGGTTTCACTTTATTCCTGACTAACATCGACTAGTCATTATGTCCTATGAATTTTGCTGTTTTGTCTTTTTCGAAAACATCGCATCCCTCCATCCGTGAAGATATTGAAGAGATAAGAAACACTGCGCTCTCGTCTTAGAGATGTGTTTACTTTTTTTACGTATTTCACACGTCGGAATTTCACGTACAGACATATACCGTACCCTTTCCATTCACATTAAATTTACTCTTATCAGTATTTGGATAAATGATCGTTGAAGGTCAAACGCCTCGGCAGATATTTCCAAATTCATAATTGAGCTTCAGAGCAGTGGTTGAACACCCTGTGCAGGTCAGTCGCCTAACCGTGGACACCTTTAAGCTCGTGGAAAGCTTTTGACCTCCAGGAAGTGTTTGTTGTTTGTGGTTCAGTTATATTTTACCCCCGAAAAGCGCTGGGGTGAAGTAGTGAAGGTCCGTGTGTCTCTTTATGGGAGGAAACGCCCACTAAAATGCAGCCTTTGTATTTTGCCAATGACAATAACTTTCTCACTTCTTTGGGTTTTCGGGAAAATATTGACATTCTGGCACCATTCCGTGTTGCGAGTCATCAAAATGGCGAGAGCGGGGGAGTTTGGTTTGGGGGGGACGTTACCGGTTAAGGCATGGTGCTTATAGCCACATAGTCTGCATTTAAATGCAAACGCACACGTACGCGCACACATGCATGTATGTATGTATGTATATATATATATATATATATATATATATATATATATATATATATATATATATTTGTGTGTGTGTGTGTGCATATATATGTGTGTGTATATGTTATGTATATGTATACATGTATTTTAATTCAATTTGATTCAAATAATGTGTATATATATAATATATATATATATGTATGTATGTATGTATGCATGCATGCATATACTCTCTAAATCAAGTTGAATTATAATGCCATTTCCAACGCGATGTCGGGTAATAGTTTTCATTCCGAATCAGTTGGAATTTTACAGCATTTGTGAAATTGCCAAACGCAAAACTTTGTAACTGGATTATAATTCCCGGTAATTACTGGCCGTGCTGACAGCAGCAAAATTTTAATGCCTGTTACTTCTCCATTATTTGCCTGATGCTTCCGGCAATCGGTCTGTTCTTGTTTCTCTTTTATTATCAGTTTGAGTCATTCATAACAATTGACTGAGTGAAACAGAGATCTTACCGTTTTTGTAGTATTTAGAGGCTTTCTTACTTTCAGTTAGCAACGAATACATTATCCGTTATTTTACGATACATTACTTCCAGAGCTCGTCTGTTCGTCAAAATCTCAGGCATATTTTGTATTGTAACAGTTTTATTTAATCCGTATGTCCATCAGTAATTCAGTTATTCAACGGAGAATAAAAATAAAGAACAAACAAATATATATATATATATATATAGATATATATATATATATATATATATGTATATATATAATATATATATATAATATATATATATATATATATCTCGATATTCTTATATATATATATATATATATATATATATATATATATATATATATATATATATGTGTGTGTGTGTGTGTGTGTGTGTTTGTGTATATGTAATATAGTACATATATATATATATATATCTATATATATATATATATATCTATATATATATATATATACTGTATATGTATATACATATATACATATATATATTATATATATATATCTATATATATATGTGTATATATATATATATAGTATATATATATATATATATATATAAGAATATCAACAGTAACCCGAATTGGAACCGGTATCCGATTGAGTGGCTTAAACATATCAAACAAATTTCGTCTGCTATGAAATGGTTTTTCCAACTGCATTCTTTCCGAACAATGGCACTACAGACTTTTCAATAACCTTTTGATTTTTTACAAATTTCGAGTGCTGTTGCTTCCCCTCCACTTTTTCATCGGTGAATCATTTTTCACCCAGTACTTAGGTCTAAAGGGAAGTACTATGTATCCACATCCAAAAGGTTGTTTTAGAGATCCCTGTTATTTCTATTTTTTTTTTACTAGTATTCATAAAAGAGTTCAGCTATACATGCGACGTTCCATTTGTCTTTCCAGCTGAAGCTGTTTGTATAATAAATTAACAAGACTATTAATATTAATTAAAACATAACATTGGAAACTAAAAAACTAACCATGATAACGTGAATGAAATTAATCGTTACTGTATCTCTAAAATTGCTCTATAGTCTTTGCTGTTATCGTTATGAACCGGAATCACTTAAAGAAGAGAGCATCTTTTAAGAATCATACTCGCGATGAAAAGTGTCTGTGTTCTCATTAACCAAAGCCCTTACGTCTAATAATGGGCATTGCAATAGGATGTTCCCTTAGTGTTATGCCTTTCCCGATCCTGTAAGGGCTTGTCGATTCCTCATGTGAGTTTTGTATTTCAGCAACGTGCTCTGCTTTGTCCTAGATGGGAACTGAAACTCAGTTCCCAATATTTTTTTTCCTATAACAAGGTTCCTTTTGCTAAAAGGAGCGTCTGCGTTTGCTGTCTATGTATGTTGTATCCTATTCTCTCCTTCTCTCTCTCTCTCTCTCTCTCTCTCTCTCTCTCTCCCTTTTCTTTAAGTGAGTGATATCAAACAAGATTTATCTTTCTCTGTCCCCCCCCCGCTCTCTCTCTCTCTCTATCTCTTTAAACCCCCTGAGTGAGTGATTATCAACAATATTCTCTCTCTGCCCCCCCCCCGCTCTCTCTGCTCTCTCTCTCTCTCTCTCTCTCTCTCTCTCTCTCTCTCTCTCTCTCTCTCTCTCTCTCTGCCCTTTTCTCTAAGTGAATGATTATCAACACTGAATTCGTATACAAATGTCATGTTATATACGTGGGAAACTTGAATGTTTAAATCGTGGGATAAAACAGTAACTGAACCTAGATAATTTTGTGCTTCGATGAATCTGTTCTTTTTGCAATAAATAGTGAATCTCTACGATAACTGAGAGTGACTCCCTAGCATAATAGAAAAAGGCAAAATATTTCATTGCAGAAATCTGAAACGGTATAACGCTGAAAGTGCACGTGTAATTAACGCCACAGGGCCATGTGTATTTTCATTAAATTA
>NC_087210.1:77483505-77511005 GCF_015104395.2 Macrobrachium nipponense | reverse complement strand
CACACACACACACACACAGAGAGAGAGAGAGAGAGAGAGAGAGAGAGAGAGAGAGAGAGACTCAGTCAATGATATTAGTGTGTTGCGATAATTTGGGTTCCGATGATACATATATATTGTTGCAGCTTTCACATGCTGTAAACTTTAGTATTGTAATAGGGTACAGATGTAAACTAGAAGTCATGCCATTTATTTCGTTGTAATTTAAATGAATAATTCTACTTTTGTTTAGGTAATGTTAAGTTTCCTTTTTATTCATTACTGTCTCGTTGGAAGGTTTCGGTTTGTATTGGACTCATGTCACTTTTACTTGAATGATTTTTTGCTGAATGAGACTAAATTTGGATTTAGTTGTGGTCGTTGCTTTATGGTAGGATTGGGAATGAGAAAGGGTCACATAAAACAATATATATGATCAAGTCTGATTGCGCTTATTTAAGGATGACCGGAGACTAGAATTATCATTTTGTTATAGGTGTTAGTATGAATTAAGAGTTACAATATAATTCAATAAAATTACAAACATATTGAGAATGAATTTTTGGTTAATCGTTACTTCTCTCTGATATAAGACAATGTCATAAACTGTGAATTAATCAAATAAACAGATATCAGAAGCTTAGTGTTCAGATTTTCTGGAAGTATGATCGTATGTTTGAAATTCTCAGAGAGAGAGAGAGAGGAGAGAGAGAGAGAGAGAGAGAGAGAGAGAGAGAGAGAAAATTCAAATTTATGTTCCTTAAAAGAGTTCCATTTCGTAGAATAGTTAAAGAACATTTGGAGGAATGTGATAGAAAGGATTGACGACGAAAGTTTGAAAGATCAATTTAAGACAAAAAAAAAAAAAAAAAAAAAAAGTAAACATAACATCAAATTACAAAACTTTTCTAGATTCACAATTTCCTCTTTCCTTTCGTTATTCTTTTTTTCTCTTCATTTCTGTTCTATTTTAGCTCCTCTTATATAAATTGCGATAAACGAGGAAGAACGTTATAGGCAAGAAAGTTTAGATTGAGTTCTCGATTGTTTGAAATTGTACTTGAAAGTAGTTTTTACGACATAATTTAGTAAGATTAAATATATCACAGTTCGAATGCGCGGGATGATGTCATTTAAAACAGAGAAGAGGCAGCCAAACCCACTTTTATTCCCAGTACATATTAGTAAATATAGTTAATGTTTCAGTCACTTGTTATTCTTTTTTAAAGTAATGATAATATATATAGAAAAAAATACAATTATCGTATATTTGCATTTAGTCAATTTTACCTGATTCTTTTTCAGACAGTTACCATCAAATAAATCTTGCAAGTCATTTTCTTATAAGTTAGGTTCAGGTTAAATACCTCTCCTTCTTTGTAGGCATTTTGTAACAATGTTCAGGTCAAATACATCTCCTTCTTTGTAGGCATTTTGTAACAATGTTCAGGTTAAATACCTCTCCTTCTTTGTAGGCATTTTGTAACAAGGTCCAGGTTAAATACCTCTCCTTCTTTGTAGGCATTTTGTAACAAGGTCCAAGTTAAATACCTCTCCTTCTTTGTAGGCATTTTGTAACAAGGTCCAGGTTAAATACCTCTCCTTCTTTGTAGGAATTTTGTAACAATGTTCAGGTTAAATACCTCTCCTTCTTTGTAGGCATTTTGTAACAAGGTCCAGGTTAAATACCTCTCCTTCTTTGTAGGAATTTTGTAACAATGTTCAGGTTAAATACCTCTCCTTCTTTGTAGGCATTTGTAACAATGTTCAGGTTAATACCTACCTCCTTCTTTGGTAGGCATTTTGTAACAAGGTCCAGGTTAAATACCTCTCCTTCTTGTAGAATTTTGTAACAAGGTCCAGGTTAAAACACATCTCTTCTTTGTAGGCTTTTGGTGACAAGGTCCAGGTTAAATACCTCTCTTCTTTGTAGGCATTTATAACAAGGTCATAGGTTAAATACCTCTCCTTCTTTGTAGGCATTTTGTAACAAGGTCCAGGTTAAATACCTCTCCTTCTTTGTAGGCATTTTGTAACAAGGTCAGGTTAAATACCTCTCCTTCTTTGTAGGCATTTTGTAACAATGTTCAGGTTAAATACCTCTCCTTCTTTGTAGGCATTTTGTAACAATGTTCAGGTCAAATACATCTCCTTCTTTGTAGGCATTTTGTAACAATGTTCAGGTTAAATACCTCTCCTTCTTTGTAGGCATTTTGTAACAAGGTCCAGGTTAAATACCTCTCCTTCTTTGTAGGCATTTTGTAACAAGGTCCAAGTTAAATACCTCTCCTTCTTTGTAGGCATTTTGTAACAAGGTCCAGGTTAAATACCTCTCCTTCTTTGTAGGAATTTTGTAACAATGTTCAGGTTAAATACCTCTCCTTCTTTGTAGGCAT
Organism: Macrobrachium nipponense; assembly: GCF_015104395.2. Taxonomy (NCBI): domain Eukaryota; kingdom Metazoa; phylum Arthropoda; class Malacostraca; order Decapoda; family Palaemonidae; genus Macrobrachium; species Macrobrachium nipponense. Next base: position 77,508,630 of record NC_087210.1, on the reverse strand, counting down.
TTTGTAACAAGGTCCAGGTTAAATACCTCTCCTTCTTTGTAGGAATTTTGTAACAATGTTCAGGTTAAATACCTCCCCTTCTTTATAGGCATTTTGTAACAAGGTTCAGGTTAAATACCTCTCCTTCTTTGTAGGCATTTTTGAATAAACAAATGTTCAGGTTAAATACCTCCCCTTCTTTATAGGCATTTGTAACAAGGTTCAGGTTAAATACCTCTCCTTCTTTGTAGGCATTTTGTAACAATGTTCAGGTTAAATACCTCTCCTTCTTTGTAGGCATTTTGTAACAAGGTCCAAGTTAAATACCTCTCCTTCTTTGTAGGCATTTTGTAACAAGGTCCAAGTTAAATACCTCTCCTTCTTTGTAGGAATTTTGTAACAATGTTCAGGTTAAATACCTCTCCTTCTTCGTATGCATTTTGTAACAATGTTCAGGTTAAATACCTCCCCTTCTTTATAGGCATTTTGTAACAAGGTTCAGGTTAAATACCTCTCCTTCTTTGTAGGCATTTTGTAACAAGGTTCAGGTTAAATACCTCTCCTTCTTTGTAGGCATTTTGTAACAAGGTCCAGGTTAAATACCTCTCCTTCTTTGTAGGCATTTTGTAACAATGTTCAGGTTAAATACCTCTCCTTCTTTGTAGGCATTTTGTAACAATGTTCAGGTTAAATACCTCTCCTTCTTTGTAGGCATTTTGTAACAAGGTTCAGGTTAAATACCCTCTCTTCTTTGTAGGGCATTTTGTAACAAGGTCCAAGTTAAATACCTCTCCTTCTTTGTAGGCATTTGTAACAAGGCGTCCAGGTTAAATACCTCTCCTCTTTGTAGGCATTTTGTAACAATGTCAGGTTAAATACCTCCTTCTTTTTGTAGGCATTTGTAACAATGTTCAGGTTAAATACCTCTCCTTCTTTGTAGGCATTTTGTAACAAGGTCAGGTTAAATACTCTCCTTCTTTGTAGGCATTTTTGTAACAAGGTCAAGTTAAAATACCTCTCCTTCTTTGGTTTTAGGGCATTTTGTAACAAGGTCCAGGTTAAATACCTTCCTCTTCTTTGTAGGCCATTTTGTTTGTAACAAGGTTCAGGTTAAATACCTCTCCTTCTTTGTAGGCATTTTGTAACAAGGTCCAGGTTAAATACCTCTCCTTCTTTGTAGGCATTTTGTAACAATGTTCAGGTTAAATACCTCTCCTTCTTTGTAGGCATTTTGTAACAATGTTCAGGTTAAATACCTCTCCTTCTTTGTAGGAATTTTGTAACAATGTTCCGGTTAAATACCTCTCCTTCTTTGTAGGCATTTTGTAACTCACCCCTTCTGCCGTCATATAAAACAACACAAGGTTCATCATTCTTGCTTGGCCAAAGGAAACACGAATAGATCACCACGCTAGACTCCCTTACTAAAAAATACAGTTTGAAAATGAAACAGAAAATAAACTTCACATTCATTGAAACTCCATTACGCTGATCGTGAAAAAAAGGGTAAAAAATGGATGTTGAAAATGTGAATAGCCGATGTTTAATTTCATCGCCTAAAGATTCACCAGATACGCCGATTGCTTGAATAAAAATAGCTTTCGTTTGAAATATTCCATCCGGGAAGTGTAAGGTTACCGCCGCGTGATTTTCATAAATTTCGCTAATTAAAATGTGTATCAAAATATTTGGCGATGATTGGTGTGTTTAGTTACCTTCGATTTATGCAGAGGGCAGGAAAATTGATCATTGGACGAACGTGAAAGTTTCGCTAAGGAAAGGAACAAGCAGAAATTTTATTCTCTTGCGAGGATCTGATTACGTTACAGACTATTTTAATAATGATGCTAGGTACGAAGAAACTGTAGCAAACTCGATCGCTTTAATTTACACTGCAGAATAAAGTTTTGACCTAAAAAGGAGATGTAGGTACACAAAGATGAAATTTGAGTTACAAACTAACATATTCTTGCACATATATATATATATATATATAGATTATATATATATATATAATATATATATATATATATATTATATATATATATATATATATATTTATATATATATATAATATATATATATTATATATATATATATATATATATATATATATATTGTGTGTATGTATGTTTATATACATACATACTTATCTATATATATATATATATAATAATATATATTATATATATATATATATATAGATATATATATATGTAAAGGAATATTGATTTATTGAATGTAAAATTGAAGAAAAGGTTGAAAAATTGATATTTGCATAGAAAAAAAGTGTGTACACTAGACAACAGATGGCAGTAGCGCTTGGCGTAGGCGGTAGTCGCCAAGGATAATGTACCGAAACAATGATATTTGGTCCATGGATGTCTAGCGTGAGTCTGGTATATAAAGGCCCAAAACGACGATTTTCGTTGGAGCTGAAACAAACAAGTGATTATAATAGTGTATCAAGTTTTGAGGAATATATGGTAATGTATTGTTTATCCATTTGGTACGTTTTCTTGTGTGATGTAACGTTGGTTGCCACTAACTTTTTGATGTTACAGTGAATTATATGTTGTGTTGATGTAAAGCTTTGTGACTTGGGTATTATACTGGTAAAATGCAGTGATTAGTGATTAGTAGTCTTGATGAAGTGCTGTATAGCGAGTCTTTGCTTTTGTGTAAAGCGTCCGTAATTTGTTTAATGTTCTGTTTGTGACTTTAATTTCCTTACTAGTTGTTATTAAAGTACATAGTTATAGTGGTTGTCACTGTTTCCTGATATATTCTCCTCGTAAATCCTTACCATAGAGAGAGATTTTTTTTTTTATGTTACATGGGGGCCTGTCGAACGAAACCCGAACGTATCCCTACTCAGTTTTTGCTCATTCTATCGAGACGAAACTCGAACATATCCATACTATGTGTTTACTCATTCTATCGAACGAAAACCCGAACGTATCCTTATTAATTGTTGCTTTATTCATGTCGAGCGTATTCGACCATAACTTGACGTATCCCTACTGTTAATTGCTTTTCAGTACTTCCATGTACTTTAGAGAGGGGGGAGAGTTGTGATAGTGTTAGTGCTATAATATTTGTCTTGCTGTGTTATTTTGAGCAGGTTATTAAAGATGTTTGATTTGAAAGATTTCATACGTAGTCCTAGTGGTGAAAAGTTAGAAGGTATAACTAAAATAGACTGGATTGTTCTAGCTAGGTACTATAATGTAGAAGTATCAGAATCTGCAAGGAAGCAAGAAATCTCAAATAAAGTAAGTGAGGCGCTAATGACTTTAGGCATTTTGGTCTGATAAGGAAGGGTTGTACTAATGAGTTGGGAAGGGCAAGAAACTGATAGCCAGCAAAGCGCTAGTGAGAATAATACAGAGGGTAGTGCAAGTGAAGAGGAAGGTGCCAAAGCCGTACGTGAAAAAACAAAGTCACGCAAGGTTAAACAAAAAAAGTCCAAATTTGTTCATGAAGAGATGAGTGTTGAGCAGAAGAGCAGATTCATTTGCAAATAGTTAGATTAGAGAGTGAGAAAGCTGTTGAGCTAAAGAAGGTAGAAGCTGAAGTTGAGCAAAAGAAGGTAGAAGCTGAAGTTGAGCAAAAGAGGATAGAGCTAGAGATGAAGAAACTTGAAGTAGAAGAAAAGTCCAGAGAAATACCAAAATCTTTTAGAATAGACAATGCAGTAAAAAGTGTACCAATTTTTGTTGAAAATGAAGTGGATGCATTTTTTTTACAATTTGAGAAAGTGGCAGAACAGCGTGAATGGCCGAGAACGTCATGGAGACGTTGGTTCAAACCTCCTTCGAGGAAACAAGGCTAGGGAAGTATTTGCTGCCTTATCTTTAGATGATTCTAAGGATTTATGAGAGAGTTAAATCTGAAGTTTTGAAAGCTTATGAATGGGTGGTGGTGCCAGAGAGGTATAGAGAGAAGTTCAGAAAGCTGGATAAAAAGAGACAGTCGCACTCATATGGAGTATGCACGGGAACAACGCCTGTGGTATGATAGGTGGATGAATGCCCGAGAAGTTAATGGTGATTTCGGTAAACTTCAGGAACTTATCTTGCTTGAGCAGTTCAAGGATGGTATTAATCCACTTATTAAAACATATTTGGATGAAACGTGATGTAGATAATGTCGATGAAGCCACTAGATTGTCTGATAATTATGCATTGACCCATAAGCTATATAATACTGACGTCACTCTAAAAGAATGGAAGGAGCAGAGTTTGGGAAGAGCAGCAAAATTACAAGGAAACAAGGTAAGACTACGAGTTCACAGGTATCATCTCGTGGAGTCTATAATAAATCCTTTAATAGAGGTGGTAGAGGGGCAAGTCGATATAATTCTGGTCCTAGTGTTAGTGCTGACAAGCAGGATACAGTGTAAATGATCAGTTTACACCTAGTTACCAAAATATAGGCGGAAAATTTTAGAGATTTTGTATGTTTCAGTTGTGGCAAACCAGGACACATCAGTAGGAGTTGTCCACATCGCACAATAAACCGTCCAATTCAAGTGGTAAATAAAGTTAAAGATAAACCTGTACATTTTAAGGATGATCATAAACCTGAAAATACCATTGCATTGTTGAATCAACCACAAGCATGTGGTGACAGAGGTCCTTGTTTGTTTGCTTCTCCCCTTAGGCCAGGTAAGAGGTATTGTAACGATAGCATAGACAGTAATAATATATGTGATGTTGATGAGAATATAGGTTACAAAATAGGTAACAATGATGTTCAAAATGTTAAGTAATGTTGGTTGTATTGAGGATATTGTAAAAGGAAAATGGAGTGAGACTACCTGAAGAGAAGTCCACATCCAAAGGTACTGAATTGTATGACCCTTTTATGGGAGATGTTGGTTACACCTCCCTTGTGTTGAAAAAAGGAAAGTAAGGTGGTTAAGAGATACCGGAGCGGTACAGTCTGTAATGATAAAAAATATGTATGACCAGTGGAAGGATACTGGAGAGTATGTACTTCTGCGTGGGTTTGGACCTGAGGTTTTCAGCTCCATTAGTAGAAGTAAGGTTAGAAAACTCCATTAATTTCGGGATATGTTAAAATTGCTTTGGTGAGAGAAATCCCAGTGTCAGGAGTAGAGTTAATTCTTGGAAATGATGTATGTGGAGACAAAGTTTTTGGTAGCAGTAATCCAATTTTGACAGAAAACCCTTTTTAATTCTTCATTTATTACAGACGTTGAATGTACATTCCAAACTTATTTCCTGCTTGTGCAGTTACTACAAGAAGTAAGAGTGCCGAAGGAAAGGTAAATGATGACGACGGTTTGGATTTACAAAACTTGTTTAAAGATAGTCCGGAAACACTACAAGTAAGTAAAGTCAGTACTCCTTTGCGAATGCTGAAAGTTAATAAGGAAGAATTTGTTAAATCTCAAATTGAAGATGATAATTTGAAGGTAATAAGAGATAATGCCCTTGTTGATATAAATGATATCGAGAAGGAAGGCAAGTGTTACTTTTTAAAGGATGGAATCCTAATGAGGAAGTTCACGAGTGAAAATGTTAATGATGTTGTAGAACAAGTGGTCATTCCAAGTAGTTATAGGAATTTTGTTCTAGGTATTGCTCATGACTGTAGTTATTCTGGTCATTTAGGTATAAACAAAACTTATGAGAAATTATTAAGGTATTTTTTTGGCCTAAGATGCGGAAAGATTGTAGTGAATATTGTAAAAACTGTGATTTATGTCAAAAAGTAGGTAAAGCTCAACATGACCCTAAGGTGATGCCATTGCAACCCATTGAAGTTCCAGGAGAACCCTTTGAGAAACTGGTTTGGATTGTGTAGGACCTCTGCCTAGGTCTAGCAAAGGTAACGAGTATTTGCTGACAATTATGTGTAGTGCTACCAGATTTCCAGAGGCTATTCCTTTAAGAACAGTGAGTGCTGATAAGATAATTGAAGCGCTTAACAAGTTCTTCTCGCTGGTAGGTTTGCCAAAAGAAGTTCAAACCGACCAAGGAACCAACTTTACGTCTAGAAAGTTTACCTCATTTTTAGCCTGTCAGAATATTAAGCATTGTTTATCGTCTCCTTATCACCCACAGAGCCAAGGAGTGGTCGAACGATTTCATCGAACCTTCAAAACCATGCTTCGCACGTACTGTTGTGAAAATGAAAAGGAATGGGATGTCTACATACCAATGTTGCTATTTGCTGTTCGTGATAGCGTACATTCATCGTTGGGTTATTCTCCTTTTCAGTTAGTATATGTCCATCAGGTAAGGTCACCCATGGAGGTGATAAAGAATCAGTTGATTTCAGATGAGAAGGATTCTAGCACGTTACAAGAAATGAAGGAAAAAATAAAGAAAATATGGAAGTAGCACATGAGAATCTTAAAGTAGTACAAGAAGAGATGAAAAGAAATTACGACAAAAAGGCTGCAAAACGTGAACTCGACATAGGAGATAAGGTTCTAGTGTATCTCCCTACAGCTGGTAAGGTTTTTAACCAGAAGTATATAGGACCTTGCACGGTGAAGGAAAAAGTAAGTGATGTTAATTATCGAATTCAATTTCCTACAGGACGGAGGAAAGTTAAAACTTTCCATATTAACAAATTAAAGAAGTATAACGAATCCAGTGGAGTGTTGTCAATTGCAAAAGAGGATGATGAAAAAGATGTTGAAGAAGATATTGAACTTAGATTAAAAAATACAGATTATTTTGAGTGATGATGAAAAATTTAGGAAGTTATGTATTCATTTATCTGATGAACAGCAGCATAATTTTAAAGTGCTAATTCAAAACTTTTCAGATCTATTTTCAGACCATCCTAAAAGGATAAAAGGAGTACAACATAAAATCAGGTTGAGAGAAGAGACTCCAATAAGTCAGCGTCCATACAGAATGTCGCCGAGGAAACAACAACAGTTAAAGACCGAAGTTGCTTATTTACTGAAACACGGACTAGCAGAGGAAAGCCATAGTGAATGGGCTAGCCCATGTATTCTAGTCGACAAACCTGACGGAAGTGCAAGAATGTGTACAGACTATCGAAAGGAAAAGTGCTTGTTACCAACGACGTGGCAGTCTCCGACAGTTGCTAAATGGAAGTAGCTAATGTTTAAGACTGTAAGAGTGAAAATTCAGCATGGACTGAGGAGAGAGCTGCTGAGTTAAAAGGGGGGGAATGTAAAGGAATATTGATTTATTGAATGTAAAATTGAAGAAAAGGTTGAAAATTGATATTTGCATAGAAAAAAAGTGTGTACACTAGACAACAGATGGCAGTAGCGCTTGGCGTAGGCGGTAGTCGCCAAGGATAATGTACCGAAACAATGATATTTGGTCCATGGATGTCTAGCGTGAGTCTGGTATATAAAGGCCCAAAACGACGATTTTCGTTGGAGCTGAAACAAACAAGTGATTATAATAGTGTATCAAGTTTTGAGGAATATATGGTAATGTATTGTTTATCCATTTGGACGTTTTCTTGTGTGATGTAACGTTGGTTGCCACTAACTTTTTGATGTTACAGTGAATTATATGTTGTGTTGATGTAAAGCTTTGTGACTTGGGTATTATACTGTAAAATGCAGTGATTAGTGATTAGTAGTCTTGATGAAGTGCTGTATAGCGAGTCTTTGCTTTTGTTTTTGTGTAAAGCGTCCGTAATTTGTTTAATGTTCTGTTTGTGACTTTAATTTCCTTACTAGTTGTTATTAAAGTACATTTTAAGTTATAGTGAGTTGTCACTGTTCCTGATATATTCTCCTCGTAAATCCTTACCATAGAGAGAGATTTTTTTTTTATGTTACAATATATATATATATATATATATATATATATATATATATATATATATATATATATATATATATAATATATATATATATATATATATATACTATTATAGTATATATATATATATAATATATATATAATATATATAATATATATATATATATATATATATATATATATGTATATCTAATGTAAATATATACAACCATACATACACACTCACACAGATGTATATATATGTATATACATAACATATTACAAATCCAGAAAATGTTGGAGACACTGTGAAAGTATCACTGTAACCTAGGAATCCTTACAAAAAAGACAAAAAAATAGACCGTGTCACCGTCAATGCGCAAGATATTCAGATTCTCGGTCGAACTAAAGTGAATGATGATATTCGCGTCTGTAGCCATGCAATACTCATCAGGATAAGTGTGTGCCATCAGCAAGTGATCATCAGAACGAGAAATAAATGCTTTTTCTCTGAGTGCCAGAGAATGATAATGATAGCCATGACGCTTCTCGCTGGTTCCATTTTTTTTTCTGACTAGAGATAATGGATTCAGTTTCCCTTTCCATGGAAATTTTTAATGATAACTATTCATCATTCGTCATAAATAATGAGTCCTTGTACCGTTGCCTTAACGATAGGATGCCTTTTCCTTGTGTTAAGCACGCAGTATTTTGAGTATTTATAAAAGCTTATAAGATATGTGTGCATGTATAAATATATACAGGTATATATTTATACATGCACACATATTCAGTTGTTTTCCACATAGGAAAATGAAAATGGTTGATCTCAGAAAATGCTCCAACAAGAGGTTCATTGGAGGATGAAACTGTTGGATATTTTCTGAGATAAACCATTTTCATTTTCCTATGTGGAATACAACTGAATTACCATATCTTCGTGCCTAAGAAGATTACCAGTATATATATGCATATACACATATAGCTATTAGCTATATATATATATATATATATATATATATATATATATATATATATATATATATATATATATGCGACTGTCCCGTTTTCTCTCGATATACATGTATTTGTAATAGCCACAATGACCATCTCAGCTATTCGACCTCTTCATTTTTTTTTTTTTTTTAAAGAAACTCGCACACCCAAATGAGGGAACGTTTACCGCCACGGTAGGATTCGAACCCGCGCCCGATATGTCAAAGTCAGATTGCCCTTTAAAAGTCATGCCACGATTTAACAGGAGGATGAAGTGAGAGTTATGAAAACTCCTTAATGAGTCGAGTGACTTATGACTGTTGATCTACAGCGATATTCTCTGTCATTTTGTTAATTTGCATTTATCCGCTTTCATGGCTCTGCATCTTATCTTTAAGTATAAAGTTTCTTTTGGTAGGCGTCTATTTATGCAGATTACGTCCGTTAGCCAGTGACTTGCAGTATTGAAGTACCGACTCTTATGACACTGGGGATCGCTAATTCTAGCCATGGTGATTTCATTTAGCTCAGTTACGGCGGTAGAACGACTGTGAAGAAATGAAGGCAAGGAAGAGAGTGATAAGTTCATTTATAACGATCCACATCTGCATTCGGAGCCGAAATTTAATAAGCATAATTTTTGGGGCTTAATCCGAAACTTTTTCGATTACGAATACTGATGCGTAGCAAAAAGAAAGAAAGAAAAAAATTCGCCGCAGAATCGAGTTTCTGTACAGCCGCTATAGCGTATAATGAAGGTCATCGGAAATAAATCTATTTTACGGTGGTCTCGGTAAATACTGTATAAGCCGCTATCGTTGCCAAACGCACGATTATGACTAAGATTACGCTTAAATAAAATAAAAACTACTAAGGCTAGAGGGCTGCAATTTGGTATGCGTGATGATTGAAGGGTGGGGGATCAAAATACTAATTTGCAGCCCCCTAGCCTCAGTAGCTTTTAAAGATCTGAGGGCGGATAGAAAAAGTGCTGACGGACAGACAAAGCCGGAACAATAGTTTTCTTTCCAGAAAACTAAAAATTCCTCAACAAAGATACGGTGATTGCAAGTGATACCGAACTTCGGAATATATTTCCTAACAAGGGATAATATTGAAAATTAAGTGATTACTCCTGTATGGCATGAACTTTCTGTTATTGGCAGTGATCACACTGAACTTTGAGTAATATCCCAACATTTCATATCTTACAATCATGCCCTATTATCTAAAACATTTCTTATGCATCCACATACTTATACTTTTATGAGTAATTTTGGCAGTCTTCGGATAATGAACTCTTCGTTTAACAATTATAGAGATATAGCAATAAAATGCTACTATTTTTTTTATGTACTATTATTATTTTTGCTATCGGAAGGCAGCGCAGTAGTTCCAGAACTTCATCACCAGTTGACGCGATGAGCGCCTAAAATTGCTGGTCGTTGGAAGTGGACTGTTTCTCTCTTATGTTTAAACCCAATAAAGTTACCACAGTCAAATCCGATACTAAGGTTTAGGGTAACTCACAGAATCCAACGTAATGACTAAATACAAATATCCATGTGATATATGAAAGCCCGAAATCTCCTCTCGTAAAATACAAATTGTCTTCGCCATCTGCAGGGCCAATAAACACCATCTGTCCGGACACATCTTCAGGCCGCAGCAGTGATCAGTCTAATGCTTTTTATCCGTGGGAAGAAAACTTTAGTTCTCCCAGTTGCGATAAATCATTCGCATTCCCACTTTTGTCTTTAGTTTTCGTCAGGTCACTCAATTGCATCCAAATGCCTGTGACTTAATGGCGGGAATATCTTGTGTGTGTGTTTTTTTTTTTTTTTTTTTTTTTTTTTTTTTTTTTCTAGTGTCGGTCAGCTGCCAAATTCTCGCTCTTGCTCTTTAGCGTTTTTTAAAATCTTTATTTAACCCAGTGGTTTAGTAGAATTGTCCTATAGTCATGCCTATCTTCATTCTTACTTTTAGGAAAGTAATATGCCTGGGTTATCAAATAGGTTGCTATCTGAGATATATCCCCTTAATAGTTTATTTTATCCGTATATTATTCCCAAATATTTTGGATTACAAAAAAAAATCTATATATTTATATCCCTGAATACATAGTGATATTATTCCCAAATATTTTGGATTACAAAAAAAAATCTATATATTTATATCCTTGAATACATAGTGATTTCAATTTATCCATATCCATAAATGTATACTGATGGCCATTTTATTATGGGAGCATGCACCGTAGTTGTATTATGATATAGAAAATAGCAAACCACTATATATCCACTAATATATAATATATATATATATATATATATATAATATATATATATATATATATATATATATATATATATATATATATATATATATATATATATATGTATATATATATATATATATATATATATATATATATATATATATTATATATATATATATGTATGTATGTAAATATCTATATATCTCAACAATTTATATTTCTGTATATTTTTTTTTAGTTAAATGATTATGCTCCTTTCCTTTATATTTCATTCAGCGAAATGAATCCCCACATGCAAGAATCGATTACTTGATATTTCCTGCCATAACATGATGTCATTTCAGTATAATACCTATATATATGCCACTGATATATATTAAACCAGCTACGTCATCCTATCCTTCTATAGAATACCTTGATTCTATAAGGGGATATATCACCCGGGAAGATCTTTGCATTCGCACAATATCTCATCAAGTGAAGCACCAGTGATTTCTTTGCAGACAGGTGAATCACATTCAGAGGGCTAATGAAATGTCTTCATATGCACACGTGTGTCCTTCGAAGAGAGAGAGAGAGAGAGAGAGAGAGAGAGAGAGAACAGCGGCTGTTTTGCTGGTATCTAAAGCCCTACTCTTATATGGCGTAGAAAGTAAAATCAGAACCATGAAAAATATATCTCCCATTTTTATTGTTATGTTTTCGTAAACGATTGTAACTCCCTTTTATGTTAAACAATTAGTAAATATTACAGAAGGTTTAGAACATTATCAGACTTGAAAAGTTACAGAACCATAACACTGAAATCCGTGATAAAAGTAACTGATAATCAATTTTGAGACTCGGATAACAGGATCTCTATATTATGGATAAATATGAATACCATATAAACTATATCATGCTGAAATTTTCATTAATCATAGATTTTTTTCAAGTCAACGTGTCTGCGTGCTCGCTTGCTCAAATAATAAATGTTGCTTTTTTATTATTTTATTTATTTATTTATTTATTTTTTACATCCGATATTAAAATGTAAGAATACAATATTGTTATATAGGAGTAACATTGCACCTTTCGTTTTGATGTTCCGTATCTATGCTTATTGTATATATATATATATATATATATATATATATATATATATATATATATATATATATATATATATATATATATATATATATATATATATATATATATATATATATATATATATATATATATATATATATACAATAAGCATAGATACGGAACATCAAAACGAAGGTGCAATGTTATGCAAATTTGAATATTTATGATTTATATATATACATATATATCATATCTAGATCTAGATTCTATATCTATAAGATATATAATTATATATATATATATATATATATATATATATATATATATTTATATATATCATATAGATATATATATCATATATATATATCAATTATGGATATATAGTATATATATATCATATATATATATATATATATATATATATATATATATATATATGTACTATATATAAATCATAAATATTCAAATTTGCATAATTTCATCCGTGACTTCATTAAGACCCTTTCTTTGCCCGTAGAACTGCTTCCATGATCGAATCACCAATTCATTAATTTTTTTGTAATCTTTCTTTTTCAGTTCACTGTATTTCAGGTAACAGATCCAAGAGTCTTAAGGAAATCCGGTCAAGGGGAAACTAGTTCATATTTATAATAAAAAATTTTTATCATAGATCGGTCAGTGGTATGGTATGATAGATGGTAATTTAGACTTTATTGCAAGCAACAATTTATTTGTTTATTTAATTATCTATTTACTTATTTATTTACTTATTTACTTTATTTATTTACTTCGTTTAATAACATCGTTTAAAGCACTAAACCTTTCACTACGGCCGCTTCCTATAACACCAAGATCCATTTTTCTATTTCTACTCTCCCTCTGTGAGTTCATCACTCCTATTCCAAAGAGCCTATTGTGGCCACCGGAGGAAAAACGAAAAGAAAATGTTGAGGTGAAAGAAGAATTTCCGGGCCAACGCGGCTGAAGGGAAAATTCCCAACGCTCTCTGGCAGCTCTGGGGGACTTTTTAATAATCCGGGTAAGACCAGTTCCTTTGATATCGTCCTCCAATGCCACACAATATCGATCGATGATATCGCTTGGTTGGAAATTTCTTATTCTCTTTCGTTTATACTTTGAGTGTGTGTGTGTGTGTGTGTTTTGTGCTATAGTAGATTCACATCAACCGTGCATTTGATGTCTAGGCCAGTCTCTTACGACGCTCCTGATTGGCTGTTGAAGCGCCAATGACTGGGCTGGAAACTCTCAGTCTCTCGAGAGAGTTCACATAGGCGGGATGTATATTCCACCACTCCTCAAGGATACTTTTGAAAGACGTATCTCTAAAGAGAGGTGGAACATACATCCTGCTTATGTGAACTCTCTCGAGAGAGACTGAGAGTTTCCAGCCCTGTGATTGCCTTAACAGCCAATCAAGAGCATCGTAAGGGACTGGCCTAGACATCGGATGCACAGTTGATGTGAATCTACTATGGGATGAAATCAATAATAGGCTTTCTATTCTTTTTTCCTTAGTCTAGGAACATTGTTAGTTGACGTAGTCTGTCTATTATGGCGTAGAAATGTTGTACAACGTTTCTAGCCAGAGGTACATTTCTTTCTTACTGTTTTCGTGATTACTTTTCCAACATATATCCACTGGCGAAAAAATATTCTCCAGTATTCTCCAATACTTATGATTGAAACGTTAGAGCACAAAGCTTTAAACATGGTAATTTTTCTCCCAATCCTCATTAATTTAATGAAATTTTATTGCCTTTACACGAATCCTGTAGTTTTTCAGCTTTCATAGTAATTATCCAAATGTGTGTTAAAGTTGTTGATGAAACCTCTGAAATAGTTACAGATTTATCTTGAGCTTAAGAAAATCGATTTCATCTTAGCCTTTCGCTTCCTGTTTCAAGTTCCTTTTCTGTCAGCTTACTGCCGTCAAAAGCAATATGAAGCTAAAAATAACCGATCTCTTTGCGCCCACGATATATTTCCCACCTTATGCATTTCCTAACGTATCTCTTTGTGTCCACGATATATTTCCTACCTCATACATTTCCTAGCATCTCTTTGCACCCATGATATATTTCCCACCTTATACATTTCCTAACACATCTCTTTGCGTCCACGATATATTTCCCACCTTATACATTTCCTATCGTATCTCTTTGCGCCCATGATATATTTCCCACCTTATACATTTCCTGAAGCATCTTTGCGTCCACGATATATTTCCCACCTTATACATTTCCTAGCATCTCTTTATGCCCATGATATATATTTTCCACCTATACATTTCCTAACACATCTCTTTGCGTCCACGATATATTTCCCACCTTATACATTTCCTATCGCATCTGTTTGCGCCCATGACATATTTCCTACCTCATACATTTCCTAGCATCTCTTTGCACACATGATATATTTCCCACCTTATACATTTCCTAACACATCTCTTTGCGTCCTAATATATTTCCCACCTTATACATTTCCTAGCATCTCTTTACGCCCATGATATATTTCCCACCTTATACATTTCCTAACGCATCTCTCCCGAGTGGAAAAGGGCTGCTCTAGAGGGGCCGAGGGGCTGATGGGAAGCAGTAGATGGTAAGGAGGAGGAGATGGACTAGAAAAGTAGGGCTGTGACAGATGGTGAATTTCAAACGCATGGCCGTAGCTGGTGTCTCAAAACGCGAGAGAATTCTTTGAGAAAGAGTGAGGAGGGACGACCTTTATATTCAGTGTTAAGTAGAGAGTCGGATTTGAATACAGGAAGGATATAAAGAAACTAAGTAACAGATCAGTTTCCTGACTGAACAAGGTTGGTCCAAATAATCACGTCTTATTGCTAGACAATGTGCGCTTGTGTGGGTGTGTATTGAGCAAATCCAAACCAGTCATTTCAGCTTATTTCGTATTAACATACCTAGATCAAAAACCAAAAATGTACTATGCTGATTAATTCAGAGGTCTGATTGTAATCTTCAGTCTTTTCCCCCTATGAATATTCGATTGAAGTTTATTGATAAATATATAAATAATATTCAAAAACTCAGCAACTGAGGATTTCCATGTGAAATTTGACTCTACTATGTCCGAAGATATAGACCTTGAGATACAATGTCTCATGTCTTCTTAAGGAAATAATAATAATTTTCTTCCACCAAGTCTAACATAAAAGTTACAGTGAAAAGAATAATCGCCATATCTTCCTTCATTATGGGAACATTAATTTCACCAATATAATGGATGTCAAGTATTATGGTACGTAATGTGCCATCTGTCTTACAAAAAAACTCATAATGGCGAGAGAGAGAGAGAGAGAGAGAGAGAGAGAGAGAGAGAGAGAGAGAGAGAGAGAGAGATATCAAGGTTCCCTTTCATTTTTGTCCTCATATTATATCACAATCAGTGCAAGTTTCTGCAGTCTAGTATAAAATCGTACTGATACAATACATTACTTGTATTGTCTTCTACCTTATAATACGGACAGCTAATTGTAGCAGCCGTTGAATTCATGGCACTTAATGGCAGCAATTAGAACCCTTGGAGAAAATTACTGAAAGCGGAAAGTAATGGGACTCTTTTCGATTCGAAATAAACATCAGTATTTATATTCTTTTGTAATTTCCAGGAAATGTGATCATGACAACTAATGTTCAGGCTTTCTCGTCGAGGTATATTATAACTGTTTTCTAGCAAACTGGGAATCACGTGGAATTTCATGAAGCTAAGCAACTAGAATATTCATATTTCTGTTCAGGGTGCTGTAATACTTTCATGTTGAGGTTTATTGATATTATATATATATCTATCTATATATATATATATATATATATATATATATATATATATATATATATATATATATATATATATATATATATATATTATATATTTGTCTGTTTGTTTGTAGGTTATCAGGATGAAATCTGGAGAACAGATTTCGAGGAACATCAATAAAGATTTGACAAGGGAATCTTCAGTGACCTTTGGTTCCAGTAAATTAAAATTTGCCTTTTTTTCTTTTTTGTCAGAGAACCAAAGTCAGATCTTGACCAATATTTACCGAAAGTCGGCCATCAAGAGGATGTCAACCTCTGGATATTTCATCACAAAGCTAGAATTATAGCGGCGCATATGATAAGCTTAAGGTGTTTGGAATTGTGAATGATTCCCATTTTTATGAATCAGATAGCTAGATCTGATTGTATATCGATCAGGACTGAAGGATTAGCCCATGTTCACTTCAACTACAGTTAAGTTAAGTTTTTAGATATAAATATTTCCTTACAGTCCCTTTATCTTTGCAGTGTACTTTATGAAGAGATGGGTATAATTATCTTTGCAGTGTACTTTTTAAAGAGATGGGTATAAAGATAAGAAGTGGGTGACAGCTTAAAGGGTTTAGAATTGGAAATTATTTTACACTTAAATGCTCCAGATGGTTAGATCTGAGAGCATATCGATCTACATTTCAATATTAGTCCATTTCCGCTTCAAAAGCAGTTCAGTACAATGTTAGAATATAGATATTTTAAATACAAATAAAACCTCGTATCTCGACCCTTTGAATTTTGCAGCCAAATTTAGTATTCGAAATAAGCGCAGTGATGAGATGTTCTGCGTTGATTTAATGCCGTTTGAATGAACTTGGGTGAGGAATTGGTCTTTCTGAGTGTTCTTATTCAAGTCAGAGTAATTGTAGGCTTCTCATGATTGATGAGACATCTTGAATAGACACTTTTTCAGCTAACTATGATTGTACGACGATAAATAGAACATTCAATGTTCAAGGCTGCATTTTCCACCCTCCGCTTCTTCTTCTTCTTCTCTCTCTCTCTCTCTCTCTCTCTCTCTCTCTCTCTCTCTCTCTCTCTCTCTCTCTCTTCCCGACAACATATGCGAGGATTATGCAGTCCTCTTTCAATTTCCCGTAAATTAAATTTCTTGAGGCGCGCTGAATTTGCCTGCTTAATCGTCTAAACTTCATTAGCTGCTTGATTTGATTGATGTTCGCTCCCCGGAGTACGGGGTTTCCTGGTGATTGCCCTTTCTCGCTGAATATTAGTGATTATTAACCCACAGAAACACCTATCATTCATATTCCAATTATCGACGAATTATTTTCCATTTTCTTTATCTCTCAGAATTTCATCTATTATCTGATTTAGTGAAAGATGGCGAGTCGATGATAGGATGTATTTTTTCTTTCTTTATTCGGAATGATTTAGATTTTTTTTGGCGCACTTGCATTTTGTCATATATTTTTTCGTTGTCATATTAGAATGCTTTTAAAGGCGCTACTAGTGAAGTGGCCAGGTAAGGGTTCAAAGTCAGCTAAGAGGTTGGATGTACCATTATAATTATGGCCCTGAGCTGAACTAGAAGATGTAATTATTATTATTATTATTATTATTATTATTATTATTATTATTATTATTATTATTATTATTATTATTATTATTATTATTATTATTATTATTATTATTATTATTATTATTATTACTTGAATAATAGCTTTAAATTTTGTTAATCTGATTTCGTAAAAAATGAGACAACGTTCTTCCCTAAAGTAAAATTTATATCATAAAACACAGAGCAAGAGAGAACAATTAAACGAGACAGGTGCAGGACTTTCACCAGTTACTCTTTAACTAATATAATTCTTAATTAGTTTCCCATGTAAGATGAAGCACCTGGAAGAAGAAACTGAATAAACAGGCCTCGCAGTTAATAAAGAAATGTCTATGATTCAGACAGGAAATTAATCCAGCATCTCTTCACAAAATAAGCACCTGCTAATATTGTATTCATTTCATCCCTATGGGAAAATTCTAATGTTTTTGAAAAATAGATAGGAAGATTTTCTTGGAGTAAAACATATTATACAAATAATGTTTGGTAAAATACCGAAACGAGATCATGTTTTTTTATTCTATTCATTTCTCTTCATTTTTATTTTAAATTTGTGGATACGATTCACTTCAATAGATTTATTTTAAAGTAAATTATAAACCGATTAAGCAAAGCAGCAAAATTAGCCTTATTGTATATATTTTTCCAGGAACTTTATGTGATAAATATTGCCTTAGTTAACATGCATTTAAAATAAAAACTATATCTAGCCACAAACATTATAGATCAGAAGAGGCAAAACCTCAATTTCTGATACCAGAATGTTAAAAATGTTCAACAAGTATTTAGTAACAGACCCTTAAGGATTACGTTAAATGCTTTGTGCTGGACAGTAAAGGAAAAAAAAATCTTACAAAGAGAGGATCTCTAGACCTTCACTGAAGCTCCATCGTCTGCACTCCTGTGTCATCCTATTGATGCAGATCCTTCATGAGTTTCGACATATGTCACATACCACCACACCTCAAAGGTCCCCTTCCTTTCCATACCCTTCATCCACCAGCTCTTTATAGTAAGTGCTGAACGAGTGGAGTTTCGTTGGGTGAAAGCATTTCATCAGAGCGGAGAATATATTAATGGTGCAGCAGGCAGTATTCTTTCCAGTCTCTCTTTTTAATTATTGTCAGCTTCCCCTTTCCCCTGCTTTCCTTGTTTTTCTCCCAAAGTCTCATGATTTCCTTTAGTGCATAAAATCGTATACACGTGCAGTGTGAATTGTACGCATGTGTGTGTCAAATAAGCCATCCAAAACTTCTTGGTTACCGACACTTAATGAATTCCCATATAGCTACTGCTAGCTTTGCACGAACTTTATTTAAATGATTTGTGAAAAAGTAAAACAGAGATCACGACTGTTACATAGGAATTAAGGAGAAAAGGAGGCTCCTCATAGATAGGTTTGTATTCAAATTAGTACTGCACTAAATTTTTAATGTAAAATATTGCATCTTATATTATATAAAAGTCATATCGTATACATCATCATTCATCCAGACAGTTCTTTTTAAAGGAAATGATATAGGGGTTTTAGCCTACCCCCCCCCCCCCCCCCCCCACTTCCGTCAACCATACAACACAACACAAACCTAGTCCTGCCCCCCCCCCCCCCCCCCACCACCACCACCACCACCAAAAGAAAAAAACAAGCTTTAAGAACAGGAGATGATTTGGAAAAAAAAGTCTTCCGGTCCTATTGGTTCTTGATAGACAAGTAATAAGACCTTAGGAAAGTTAATCAAAAAGTTTCCCTTCTTTTGTTTCCTCTTTCCCATTTCATTTCCTCGATCAAACCTCTGATCGTGTGTCTACTTTTCTTTGACTGTCTGGCGACACTTTTATTTGTGTTTAAGTTTCTTTTACCATTGTTCGAACACCTGTGATATACTTCCCTTCAGTGACGTGCGAAAACTTATTTTGCTTCATAATCATCTTTTTTTTTTTTTTTTTTTTTTTTTTAATTGTCTGCTGCTCATTGATCGATGGAGGGACTTGCTAAGAAAAACGAGGCAAGTAAAAACTTAAATCTCTTTCTTCGGGGCAATCGAATTTTCCGTACAGCGTATAAAGGCCGTAAGCAACTCAGCCACGGTCCGTAAAGCTTTCAACCTCGGTACGGTGGTGGCCTGTATTGTTGACACCCATAGCGGTGCCAGATGCACGATCATGGATAATTTTAAGCTTAAATAAAATCAAAACAACTAAGGCTAGAGGAATCCAATTTGGTATGTTTGATGATTGGAGGGTGGATGATCAACATTCCATTTTGCAGCCCTATAGTTTCAGTAGCTTTTAAGAGCTAAAGACGGACAATAACAGTGCGGACTGCCAGACAAGTAACCATTCCAATAGTTTTCCTAAAAAAAATTACTAAATAAAATAAAATAAAATAAAATAAAGTAAAAAAGAAAAAAAATTAAGCCTATTTCTACGAATCTCGGATTAACAAAACAACTCTTAGGTCAATAACGAGGGCTATCAGTTGGCATTAAAAATCAATTCTTTTTTTCGAAACAAAATGGAATCTGCGGCCTGCATTAATGTATGAAAGAATGGGTGACGAAATGATCAGTAGTCGAAAAATAGGGGGCCTGATATTCCGCTGCCTTAAATCTGCCTGTCGCTCCTTACAGAAGATGAAAGTGTTTTAACGCTGCGCGATCAATAGCTTTGTCACCCTGCTTCTAAAATGCATCAGGAACTCGCCCCCCGCGCCCATTATGGGATGGCGTCAACATCTACTTTCCCTCTTTATTGGTCTTCTTTAGAGCACCAGCTTGCCTGTCGAATCTGCTATGTAAGATCAAGTAAATAGATGTGAGGGAGTTATAGCATGAATAGAAATATTCTTTGACCTCGATTCTGTATCCCCCACAAACAGCGGAGACTTGTTTAGGGAATGAATAGGTAACAGCAATGACAATTAGGTGTGATCTCTAAAGCCACTGTAAAGGAAGACCTCAAAGCCAGTCGTTTTACAAACAGGTCATTCAGTTTGGAAAATAACCACTATCTAGCATGTAACTGCAATCTTTAGCATGTAAACGCAATCTTTTGTCCATGGAATTGCTGGGATCGGATTGAAAACAGACTCTCTGGAAGAGAAGGAAGTCCGCATCTGAAATTCTTCATGAGTTGAATGGTGCAATTGTTAGCATTTGTTTGGTGATATTTATTTCTTTTATGAAATTTTGTTGGGATGGAATGCTTCAGCTAATTGAACCTACTTTTTTGTTAGAATAGTTTTTTAAAATTCATGTCTATTTTTAAGATGTTATCTGTTTTCGTGAAAATTTAAATGGTCACTTTTTTTTCACAGGTAAAATGTTACTATGACCATCTTGCATAAAGAAAGATACCATTGACAGTGTTCTATGGATCAATAGTCAACTAATGCCATGATGCTATAGTACAAAATCTGCTAACAAATGTTGTGTCCCTATTACCTTTTCCGATAATTGGTTTAGGAGACATTATAACCCTTAGTCTTTCCCCCATATCTATTTCCCATAAGATTATAAGCTCCCCTTTTTCTCATTTCTGCTAAACTGGATATAGGGTAATTTCGTGGTTTACGCCACGTCACTGGTGTTATATTCGTCCTCTCCTCATAAGAATCTTTTATAATTCATGAGAGTCAGTTTCCGTTAATTCGGACATGATAGTTATTGGAAATTCGTATGTTTTATCCGTTGTTTTACTTGCCTGGTTTTTTCATTTGCCTTGGTAAGACCGAAAATCTTGATAATATTGATAGACAATAAAACCATTGCATCATTACGTATTGCTCTCAGAAGCTTGATTGTATAACCCCACTAATTCCTCCACTTCCTTCATCCATAAATACTATGAAAGCAGCCAATGCAGCACTCTATCACTTCGGTTAGTCAGTCATATAATTCCATTTGAATAGGGGGAGCTCTGATTTTTGTCTCTTTCCTAAATTACTCGACAAGAATTCTGCCAAAAGAAAGACTTTGTGTCATATAAAAAGAAAGAGTAAGACCTTACCACAAACGTTTAAAGAATGCATATCATTCATTTCTTTAGTTTTGTAACAGATAGGGTTACGGAAGCCTTGAAGCAACCCATTTTTTGCATAAAGAAAACAAGAACTCCATTTTCAATGCATCCTCACAAGAGACAAATCCCAACGGGGTTGAAAGACAATCGTCTGAGGGAGTGATTTGCGCGTGAAATATCGTAAAGCCGCTAATGGATTTCAAGGGAGATTCTTCTTAAACAAATCGGCAATGTCGCCCGGTGTATTCGGATGACTGAGATGGAATTCACTTTTCCCGGGATCACGATACATCTGTCATTTCGCTCCTTTGGAATCGAGATGGGCTATTCCTACTCAAACCGTTTTTAAACTTAGAGCAATTTTATTTTCTATTTTGCGTCCATGAAAAAGAGTTTATCAATGAAATACGAGTATTGCACGAATGTTTTAGCTTCATGACATGTTGTAATAAGAGAATCATGTATTGAAAGGTCGGCGTAAAGAAATATAACATTTTATCTAGAAATCTAAAATATAATACCAGTGTTAATTATATATCCCGAATTATAGAAACTGATACAAATCCTTCAACCAAGGATATTGTAGACGAACGTATTGTAAATTTATTTTCACTGCATTGAACAGTTTGAATTGCATTCTTTAAAAAAAAGTCAACATTTTATTTATTTTGTTAGACTTTTTTTTTTTTGAAAGGTAATTGATATAACACTGCTTATTCTTCATTCAGTTGGCTAAAAGTAAATTTAGCATAAACGTCATAAGGGCTAATCGATAAGCGGCATACAGTGTATCCATGTGCGTGTACATAAACAGACAAAAACAAACACATGTATGTATGTATGTATGTATGTATGTATGTATGTATGTATGTATGTAATATTGTAACTATAAAACCCTCTTAACTTTTCGATTTCTTCACACTCTGAAAACGCTTGTCGCTACAAAGCTTAGATCCAAATGAAGAAAGAATTTAAGACATTATGGTGCCTCGTTCTGATACTCCGGACGTGAGTTCGAATCTCAGACTGACGTCAGAGTGTCTTAATTTCTTTCTCCATTTGGATCAAGGCTTAGAAGTGACAGGCGTTTCCAAAGTGTGAAGATATCGAGAAGTTCAATGGACAATAGTTTTTCTAGTTCATTCTTGAACTTCCGAATGAAGCCGTGAAAAGGCGCTAATTTGACGGTTAACCATTATATCTCAGCTGCATCATTACGATGTATATACCAACTAATTCTTGAAGAACATTGTGTACACGTCATCATATATTGCACCACTTTACTTTTCATCCATCAATAAAAGACTCTTGGTTCTTTGCCGTCCTGCAGAGACGCCTTGGGTCCCTGTGCCTGTGAATATCTCACGGAAAGGACTGATTAAACACCAGCATCATTATCGAGCAGAAATTCCTCAGAAAATAAGATGATCAAATAATTGCTCATCCAAAGCCTGAGAATAAAAGAGAACGGAAGACTGCGTCTCCTACGCATGAGAATCTCAGAACCTTAAGAGAATATAATTTTGTATATGATGTTACAGTTATTTGTCATAATGGAATGTTGCGACACTGTTGCATATTTAACAAATATATTGTTCACTGGATGTTAATTCTTAATTTACTAATTGACATTCATAATGCTGCGTGGTTACAGATTAAAGATAGGTGCTAAGCAGTATTTACAATGGAAAGTGATTGCACTTACGTTTTCCAAAATATATTACTTTGCAGTAAATAATTTTACATGTTTGGAAAGTCCTGAGAGAGGAGAGAGAGAGAGAGAGAGAGAGAGAGAGAGAGAGAGAGAGAGAGAGAGAGTAAAATAAATAAATCCCAAGAAGATAAAATTGAAGTGCACTGAAAAGGAAAAGGAAAAGGAAATTATTTAAGAAAGCAAATATACAGACGAGTATTTTTCAGCGGTCAGCGATTCAGATCAGCTAAGGAGAGGTTTATGTCAGCGGTTGAAGAAGCTTTATAGTAGGTATGAAATGAAATGAAATAAGTAAAAATACAATTAATAATAATAATGTGGACGTTATAGAAGCAGTTGAAAAAATACGAAAGTTATTGTTCCACCTCCCAGAATAAGGTACTACATGGAAATTAAATGATATACCTAGAAATGTAATGAAATAAGTAAAAAAAAAATAATGATAATGTGAAAGTTATAGAAGCAGTTGAAAAAATGCGAAAGTTATTGTTCCACCTCCCAAAATAATGTACTCCTACATGGAAATTAAATCATATACCACAAATTATACAACTCGTCAATATGACATTGTGTAGGAAAACATCTTGAAGCAATTAAGTTGTGAAAGCCGTATTTATCGAACGCTAATTACTTCTGAAAGATCGGCTCTCTAAAGGTATTACTTGGCATAGCATATTTCGGTGTCTCGATACAAATGAAACTATTTATTTGCCAGACCACTCTCCTGCACTCTGGGGGGCTGCTTCCATACCTTTAGAACGCGCCAATACACCGACGTCTAGACTTTCACATTTTCACAGAGAGAGAGAGAGAGAGAGAGAGAGAGAGAGAGAGAGAGAGAGAGAGAGAGAGAGAGAGAAGGCGTTCAATGAGGAAATTGTCGAAGCCATGTTTCGGGGCCCAAAACGGCACTTTTGTCCGCCCAGTAAACTTTGTGGCTTCTCCTGAGCGTCATACATATGCAAAGGAGGTTATAAAAGAGATCACACTACTTCTTGAACTTGAGGAAAATTCCACAGCAGACCGCTATTTTATTTCGTATAAAAAAATAATCGTGAATGGTTTTATTTGGATATGTTTTTCATTTCGCTACCAGTTAGATATTCGGGTCTTAAATCTTTATTTTTTATGTATTTTTTTACACGGTTACTCGTTTTCCCCTCCCATTTTGGGACTGTTTGAATTTTTTAAAAAATACTTCATTCGTATATCTTTTTCATTCAGTTCCTAACATCCTTATAATAACTATGAATAAAGTAACACACTTGATAAAATATTTATTTTGATATCCGTAACTCTTTACGTATAAATGTTAGCACGACGATGATACTTCATTAATCCGTGAATGAATATTCATGAAGATAGTTTCAGGTATTTTGAAGGTTTCTGTGTTCTGTCGTTTGTCCTTCAGATTCTCTCTTCAAACGATAGACTACTATGAGATTCAGGGCCTCTGTAACACGGTTTTTTCGCAATAACTTTTTATCTATGCATTTCATAAATATAACGCTTATTCAGAATACATATTATATCTACCCATAAATTTTGACTGTATTCTGCATTACGTAGGTTGAATAAATTTGGTACTTATAATGTAAAAGTGACTTTTTTTGAAGACGGGCCAACTTACCCAGAGAAAAGGTTTCGAACGGACTTCGATTATTAGTCTAACTCGCAAAATAAGTTTCCTAAGAAATTACAGTCTATTTTATAGGTCACAATCAGATTAACAAGATGTAGGGAATAGTTGGTAATTTTCAAAAACATAATAGACAAGCTTGATTTGATAACTGCTATATCCAATGTCAAGAATTTTTATTTATTGGCTATCTACCTATTTACTGAAAAAAAATAGCCGGTAC
>NC_087210.1:77473505-77478505 GCF_015104395.2 Macrobrachium nipponense | reverse complement strand
ATGAAAAAAAAAAAAAAAAAAAAAAAAAAAAAAGAGTATAGTCGAACTGTATGTTAAAACTATCATATTGCCAGTTGTATCTAAATTTACTTTGCTAGCCGTGAGGGTCATATCAAAGATATTTTTACATTTTTATTATAAAATTTTAAATTCTTGTTTAGCGACTTTTATGATTTTTCATTTAACAAAAGTATATATATCTTGGTTTATAGTTTTGTGAAAAGTCCAGCGACTGAGCTAGAAATTTTAAATGACATTAAATTTAAGACTATCAATTTCTAAAAGTTAGGCTCAAGAGATCTAGTGTGGTGATGCCATGGTTTTGAGCATCAACTATAATTTTGGTTATTGATTGAAAAGGATGGTTCAATTATACTCCGATTCCGAAGAAATGACCACTGCTTTATATTAAGCAACAGAGCAGCATAGTATTACAAACCCAAACGTGCTGTTTAAAACTTGAATGATGTAAACAGATGAAAGCAAAGATAGACAGGCTTAATAAACTTAATTTCCTGTGTATCAGGTTATTGGGTTGTTCCAAACATGCTATGGGAGAGTAAAGTAATTTACATCAAAAACTGCCACTGATAACAAAATAATGATATTACGTAGTTAATTACTTCGTAAAATATTTCGTGTTGTCGTTACGCTTAGCACAGTGAGCTCAGCATCTGAGAGCAAATATTTTGCAGGCTTTAAATTTTGCGGGCTTTTAGCGTTGGTTTCTGGTAAAGGCCATCGCTATCACCCAAAACTGGCTTGGCTCAAGGCACCTCCTCTCTATGCTCTGGAGTCTCTCTACCTTATTCCGGGTATTTTAGGGCATATTACAGAGTCCTTTCTTGCAGGATGTGTGGTCAAAGTGCTTTGAAGACGGAAATGTCTTTCTACTCCGGCTATAACAGTTTCCACTAATGTTCACAGACGATAGTTGGAGGGGAATCACAAATGGAGGTTTTTCGAAATGTAGCAAGGAATGAATATATATATATATTATATATGTATGTATGTATGTATTTATGTATGTATGTATGTATGTATGTATGTATGTATGTATGCATGTGTGTAGTGCTGTGCCTTTTATTTGCAAAGATTGTTGCGTAATCACAAAAGAACAATTATTACCACTAAAGTACTGAAAGGAGAGTGGAATGTGTAAAGTAATATAAGAGAGAATAATAATTAAATAAAAAAACATTAACACAGCAGATGATAAGGATGTTATTAAAACAACACTCTTTGAGAATCAACTTTATTTTTTAATAGTGTAAAAGAATATTGTGAGGCTTTTTAACAGTTAACGTATGTATGGAGATCTAAGAATAGAAAAAGGACTTGGATGTTGAAGCTTTTCATCCAGCCGTTCTCACTGAAATGAATTGCAGTTAGGTATTTGAATGAGAAAAAAAAAATATAGGGAAAACATGTAGTACTTACAGGAGATTATGAAAGGTCATAAAAGTGGAGATATGACTGGGATGAGCTAGCGTAGCGAAATAAAGATGAATTAAAACGTTTTGACTCGGACTGACCATCTGATGGAAGAGAGAAAAAGGTCATTTAGTAGTGAAAGTCTTGACTTCCAGAGCTCCGAGTTACTTACAGTGTAATGACCAGATCAACAAGAAAAGGATCACACTTGACTTACTCCTCGGTTTCTATTATAAAAACTTCCATTATGATTATGAGTAGAACAGAGAGTCTAGTCGTAGTTGATGCTGATGAAGCTTCGGTGAGAGTGCACCAAGGAACGGGGTAAGAGTAATATGAATTTGTTCATTATTTTGTGTTCTGTGTAGCACCTGACACGATCATTGCTATAGGTTATTCACTCTTTCATTCCCTGGTGAAGGAACGGATGTAACGTTGACTGCTGGCTTTATACAACGAAGCCTCATGTTTATGACAAAGGCTTACTGGTCAAAAGAAAGGGATTAAAATTTTATTTGAAACAGAGAATAAAAAGGATCAAGAATTTTACTTTTAAAGATACGTTCATTTGTAACACCGAATAAATCCTAAATGCAAAGTTTATTGAGCTCCAACACTTTGTGAATAATAATGTTCAGAATCGTGTATTTCGCAAAAATAAGCTTCTCTGTTGTTACGGTTGAATTGCATGGTGTAATATAATCAATCTGTTTTTAAAATTGGAAGAGAGGCCTGGGAGTGGGGGGAGATGGTGAGAAATTCAACACATAAGTGAAATGAGGAAAAAACTCACTGGATGGAAATGCCAGGTGTACTATGTATAGATGAAGAAATATACAAAACATTGACAATGCACAACAGAGGACAGGAAATGATAAAGCAGAAATATTACAAAGGAGTCCAATATGGGGACGAGCAATTTTCCTCTTCTCTAACCACCGCTAAAATGGAAACAGTTGAGCGCTACACAAAATTCCCCACGTCCATCTACCAACTCTCCTCTCCTAAGGGACAGTTAGCAACAACTCTTTCTATGACACTCACCAATACTGCAGGGATTTGAAAGGCAAAAACGGAGAGAGAGAGAGAGAGAGAGAGAGAGAGAGAAAGAGAGAGAGAACGCATTCATATTGGTATGTTAATTATCATTATTGGATATACGGGTGTAAGAAACTGCATTTTTTTTTTCTAGGATTAGACATCAGTAAAACGACATATTTTTTTTTTTGTATGGAAATGTCCTTAATTCAATATTATTGTAATTTTTATGATGATGGTGATAACGTCGCTGTTATTGCTGATGTTGCTGATGTAGCTCCGATAGCTGTTGCTGGCTTTTCTGACTGGTTTTTATCATTGTTAATCCTTCTGCTATCAGATAATGTATTTTATTTCATGCAGTTGCTGTTTACAAATGATAAACTTGTTTACGAATTCTGACCCTTTATTGTTTCGGTGCATAAAGTTGAGAATGTAATAAATCAAGGAAAAATATTGAACTTACGTTCTCGAATGAGTTATTCATATTCATGGGCCTCAATTTATGCCGCAGAGGACCAGAAAAGCATCTTAGATCTTGCCAGAGCTCCCTCCACTATGCGAAGATGCTGGGCACTAATATGCATTTCAATACACACTGTTTATGAGTGGGAAGTTGAGACCTTTGTTCATTCGTATTTATGGCTGCGACTTAAAATATTAATTCATTCACAAAAAGTGTGTTATGAATATGATCAACTCTCTCTCTCTCTCTCTCTCGTTTCAAAATTGTATTTGTATCTCAGAAGATCTCGCATTAAGCAGCACATATATATATATATATATATATATATATATATATATATATATATATATATATATATATATACACTACTTTTTTACATCTTTCGAGCCTTATATTTTATGGGAAACTTGAAGTAGCCTTTCATAAAGTAGTCTTCACAATATTATTAGCTTAGTGGACAAAGTAGTTAAAGTTTAATGGGGTCAGGTGAGTTTAAATGAGAAATAATGAAAACATTCACTCAGTGACTCTGGTTCTTTACAGTTTTTTTCTTATGCTGACATATAAATGAACTTGAATTTCAGAAGAATTAGTGCTGGAATTCCTTTTTGGAATGTAAGATAAACAAGTGCAGGATCACTTTATCCGCTGATATCTCAATGATCTCTTGCCCAAAAGATTCGTATCGTTTTTATTGCACCGTTGAAACCCTCTAAGAACTATTACTGAAATGCTCACAGCAATGAAAAGGGATATTACTCCTGGCTCTGCATAACCCTCATCCTTCCATTTCATTCAGCTTTATTTTTTTTTATAATGGCGTTATCTTTGTCGGTAAAACCCTGACTATCACTCTCTCTGATATTCCAATTCAATTACTTGGCTGTCTGTCGCTAATGCTGCAATATTGGGCGAATAATTTAAGTGTCCATTTAGGAGGCGAAGTGTGAATTATTACCGTTGGAAATTTTTAGGGAGATATTTGAAATCGCATGCATTGATAAATGTACGTAGGGTATGTGTGAAAAATGAAACGCATTTGGGTAATGGTATGCCCATTCAGTATATATATATATATATATATATATATATATATATATATATATATATATATATATATATATGCGAATACCACACAGGAAAAATAGTAGGCAGAAATTCGTGGCTGCGAATTTCTGCCTATTATTTTTCCTGTGGTTTTCGCCTATATCATGAAGTAACGTGCATCTACTGTGAGTTTTTAAGCATATACATATAGACATATATATACATAGATATATGTAAGTGCTACATAAGCAGAATATATGGAATGTTACTCCATATATAAAAAACTAAAACTGATTAATTAAAACCAGTGACCCAAGAGGTCAACCAGTTTGCTTGCAGGAATGTGATCAGACCAGATACGATAAAGTAGGCTAAGATGACGTGTTGTAATGAGTTAGTGTCTAGTTGCCGTCACCTGTGGTCATTCATTTGTTTTGAAAACAGTAATCCAAGCTTCCTGCTTAAGACAACCACAGCGACCTATAATTCAAACGGCCTACGTGACTTGTAATCTATGTCATCTGTGTGTATGTTCGTATGTTCGAGCTACTGTCTGCTTACTTTATGATTTGTAACCGAGATTGTAGTTAGAATTGAATCTGCCATCATCATTGGCAGACCTGTACAAATTGTATCCGATCTTCATCATGTAATCTCAGAGAATAGAGATATTTTTTGTACTTCGTGTTTTCTACTAGAAGCCTCACATCAGAAAAAAGATATTGAATGAACTTAGAGTTTATCATCATGCGTTGAAACATCTCCGTCGTCATAACCAAAGAAGATACTGACTTCGTAAGTTATCATCAAAACCCAAGACGCTCCAATGAGTATGGAAGTCATAACCAACCGACTTAGCGTAAAATTATCGCAGGTCTAACATAACCTCACAGGGCGCCTTATTATACCAAGGCAACAGCCCTAATATTGGTGGCAGCGGTGGGATATAACGTATATTACATATACTTTTAGGGCATAGTTTACCATATGCATTTTTCGTAAAAAAAAAAGCAAT
>NC_087210.1:77441005-77463505 GCF_015104395.2 Macrobrachium nipponense | reverse complement strand
CCTTTGAAGTTTGACCGCCACTATTGCTTGAGACATGTACAAATCATTGTAGAGTAATTGTTCATTAATACCCTACAGCTCAGTGAGTTGCTGACATGATACCGGCCATGTTTACTTAGCGTGTTTGTGTGCGTTGCTGCCAATCATGGAAATTCAACACTGACTTGTTTTGTTGACTTACTGAAATGATATCCTACACTGCGATGAAGATACAACAGATGGACGATTTGCGTTGTGCCATGAGTTGCATTTGATCTATCTTTGAATTGAACGTGGATATGTCATGATATCGAAATTATTAAGAATTCTGTTTTTCCCGTGATCTCTTGCTTTTCTATAATATAATATAATATAATATAATATAATATAATATAATATAATATAATATAATATAATATAATATTTACAACCATTCCTGTTAAGGAAAATATTCACAACGATTAACAAAAGATATCGCTGAGTAATTAAGGCATTTTGAACAGCGAGAAAATGAATAGTCAGAGAATTAGATCGAATCAGAAAAGTAGTATTATAAGGAAAAGAAGAAATACACGAATAATATCAAGCTTCAGCCTGTGGCAGTAAAGTTTGTATTTGCTTTAATTTCCTTTGGTCCTCATAGTAGTAATATACTCCTTGATGTGCAAATAGTTTTCTTAAGAGAGAAGGAAATAGAAAAGGAAATAGTTTTAATTTACATGTTTAATACTCATGTAAATAAGTAAAGTTCTAGTGAAAAATCTACGTATGAAATGCCTTATTTTAGTGCATGTTTCGTGAAACAGAATTTTTAAAGATTATGTTTTCACTACTTTTTTCTACTGTGTCCAACTCGTCTTCCAGGAAAATTATGATTTTATATGAAACAAAACACAAATCGTAAATAAAATAGTTTACTGTAT
This sequence comes from Macrobrachium nipponense, assembly GCF_015104395.2. NCBI lineage: Eukaryota > Metazoa > Arthropoda > Malacostraca > Decapoda > Palaemonidae > Macrobrachium > Macrobrachium nipponense. The sequence goes on along the minus strand of NC_087210.1, from coordinate 77,462,603 downwards.
TGATTAAATAAAAAAAGAAGAAAACGTTTATAAAGAAAAAAAAAAACGTTTCCATACACATCGACAAAAATAAAACTGCCAAGAACATTTCCACAGTTTTTAGCAAAGGGAATAAAATAGCTCTGATACTGGGTCGTGTGACATCGCGGTATGTCAATAGAGTACGGACACTGAAATGTTAAAAAACGTGCATTACAGGTACTTGCAAAGGTGCAGGTTGTAAAGCTAATGACAGGAGCTCTCTGTTGATGTTAGCTTGTGACAAATGGTCAAACCTTGTATGTCCTGGTAAAGACTTTAGAGGAAGCCATATTTTCGGCACCACTTTTTACGAGATTAAAAATATACAATAGGGGAAGTCATCTATAAGGGAATAACATTCCAGAATCTTTATTCAAAACATTGGAAGCTTCGAGAACTAATACTTGAACAACATTTGATATGCGAATACTTGAAAACACGAGAAAGGTCTGGTTTTCTAACAGTATAAGATCAAAAAATAGTTGCGGATTCTCATTTATCTTTAATCATCAGGCATAGAGGTAATTTTTTTAGATAAATAAAGAATGAAACCCCCCATGAAAAGTTTACGCACAGTGCAAATATATATTACAATGTACTCGCTAGTACTGTATAACTGAAACATTACAGTGAATCTGGCACTTTTATTCTTTAGACAGGTTTAGCTATAGTACATAATCTTTATTGATAATACCTAATTACCTCAACTTGGAATTAAAATATTAAAATGGTGTCACGAGAATAGCTTTCTCTTTCTCTCTCTCTCTCTCTCTCTCTCTCTCTCTCTCTCTCTCTCTCTCTCTCTCTCTCTCTCTCTCTCTCTCTCTCTCTCTCTCACACAATAAAATCCAGGCATCTGTTTGTTGGCCAAAGAAGTTTTCTGTTTTGCCTCCACTTAGGAGCAGGTCCACTGAAAACATGCGATTGTTCGCATCCTCTTCCCTGCCTGCATTCAACTCTTTGACTTGTTTGGGAACCAAACAATGCCATGATGTTGGTTGTTTAAACAACACTTTCAAGGGAGACCCAAATATCCAGCCGGGCCCAGATGAGTCCTCTCTCCAGACCTGGAATAATCCTTGACAACGGAGTCGGGACCATCGAATGATTTGTCCTCTGTCACAAAGGAGAATATTAATGAGATGCTCAAATGGATCGACGAATCGAGGAAAAATGACGAGTTGGAGATGCAGCGTGAGCAATAAAAGCTGAGGGAAAGAGGAAAGGCTTTGTGTGTCTGAGAATGGGACACAGCTGAAGGATTTTAGGTAAAAGGAGACGGTGGTGATAGATTATAGCATGAGAGAGAGAGAGAGAGAGAGAGAGAGAGAGAGAGAGAGAGAGAGAGAGAGAGAGAGTGTTCGGAATTCAGTTACACATAAATTACCAAACTGGAAGAGAGAGAGAGAGAGAGTGTTCGGAATTCAGTTACACATAAATTTCCAAACTGGAAGAGAGAGAGAGAGAGAGAGAGAGAGAGAGAGAGAGAGAGAATTCGGGATTCAGTTACACATAATTTCCAAACTGGAAAGCTAGAAAGAGAGAGAGAGAGAGAGAGAGAGATAGAGAGAGAAAATTCAGATTCAGTTACACATTTAAATTTCCCAAACTGGAGAGAGAGAGAGAGAGAGAGAGAGAGAGAGAATTCAGAATTCGGTTACACAAATTTCCAAACTGGAAGAGAGAGAGAGAGAGAGAGAGAGAGAGAGAGAGAGAGAGAGAGAGAGAGAGAGAGAAAATTCAGAATTTAGTTACACATAATTTACAAACTGGAAGAGAGAAGAGAGAGAGAGAGAGAGAGAGAGAGAGAGAGAGAGAGAGAGAGAGAAATTCAGAAAAACTGGAAGTTAAGAAAAGGATTTTAAATTAAAATATATCTCCAGATGTTTAAGTGAAAGGCAAATTCATTCCTGTTTTTTGCTAATTGATACTACTTAGTTTCCTAGGAATTCTGTCTTGGCTACAACTAAAATGTGGAATAGTTTGCCTAATGGAGCTGTGGAATCTTCTGATCTCCAAATGTTTAAGTAAGAAGCAGTGTCATCCCTATTCTCTGATAACTTCTCCTGAATTGAGGTGCATCGGTTTTATTTTCCATCTCCGCATATTTATTTATCAACTTTTCCTATACTTTGCCTCTCTCTGAAGGCTGATATCCTTTTGGAGCAGCCCTCAGTGGTTTATAGTTGACTCTGTCCATAAGGATTTTCAGCTGAAGAATTAAAGACAAATCAAAAACACTTTGAAATACAGTGGGGAAAGAGAGCAAGACATGGTGATGAACGATCACAGTGATGCTTATCTTTAAAAAGAATGAAATAATCCTTTTCGAAGGATGAAATATTTTCATGATTTCAACTGACTGCGAGAAATGATACAAGGATTTTGGGAACACTTTGATCGTTTCGAGTACATTTTGTTGGTTTTTATTTTTTTTATGAATTATGCAAATCAAGCTAGGATCCCTCTGGAATGAGGAATGCATAATTCATTGACATGAAGTGTATCCCGTGTTTTGAAATGTGCGGAATAATAGATGTGAGTTTCAGATTGCATGGACAAAAAAATCAAAACAACAACAGACGTAGTTTCAGATTACATGGATAAAATCAACAAAAACAACAACAATAACATAAATAAAAATAACACTGTAATCTGTGACTGGTTCTTCCAAAGTGTTTGTAGATGATTGTAAAGTTCCTTTTAGATTCCTTCAAATGCATCAATCGTCTTGAAACGTTTTACAGCGACAGACATGCCAAGCACCAAAGCTGCTTATATGATATTTTAAAAGCGATATTTGTCAGGAGTCTAATAGTTTTATCGCATGGATTCGCCTTTGGTGAAAGGAACTATTTGACGTTGATAATAGTTTGTGCAACCTTTGCAAGAATTGAAACTGTTAATATTTTGACACGTTTTATTTTTCCACCAGAAGTTTATGTATATATATACACATATATATATATATATATATATATATATATATATATATAATTAGATTTTTTGAATATCGTTTTTGCTTTTTTTTTTTATAATTATGAATGCGTAAAACAATCTGTAAATAAATAAATAAAATAAATAAACATATACATATGTATGCATATATATATACATACATATATAATAAAGAAATAATACATGACTGAAAAATCAAGATAATTGCAATGCTAGAAATAAGGATTAATTATAAATACGACCTTATTTCCTATCACTAAAACTTCTATTCATCATCTAATACTTCTACATCTTTCATTGCATCTTCTAGATGGGTTGGTTTCAGAGTAATAAAGCCAAAAATTAAGGGACAAGGGACAAAACTTATGAAAAAAATGTCTTTAAAAAGAAACAAAACGGGAACTTGCTATATATATATATTTTATATATATATATATATATAAGTATATATATATATATTATATATATTATTTCTATATATATTTAATTATTATATATATGTATATATATATATATATATATATATATATATATATATACATATATATATATATATATGTAACAAATTCCGTGTTGTTCTTTTTTTTAAAGACATTTATTTCATAAGTTTTGTCCCGTTTTGTCCCTTGAATTTTCCCTTAATTTTTGGCTTTATTACTCTGGAACCACCCATCTAGAAGATGCAATGAAAGATGTAGAAGTATTAGATGATGAATAGAAGTTTAGTGATAGGAAATAAGGTCATATTTATAATTATTTCCTTATTTTTTAGCATTGCAATTATCTTGATTTTTCAGTCATGTATTATTTCTTTATTATATATGTATATAGTATTCACACACTCACACACACACACACACACACACACATATATATATATATATATATATATATATATATATATATATATATATATATATATATATATATATATATATATATGGGGATACAATCCACAATGAAGTAAAATCCTCTTGTAGTTTAAAATAAATATATCTTGTACAGGATTAAAGCTTTCGACCATCAACTGTGGTCTTGTTCACTAAAGACTTTAGTGAACAAGACCACAGTTGATGGTCGAAAGCTTTAATCCTGTACAAGATATATTTATTTTAAACTACAAGAGGATTTTACTTCATTGTGGATTGTATCCCCATTTACTTAGAGGTACGACATAGTACCTGGCTTCTGCATATATATATATTATATATATATATATATATATATATATATATAATATATATATATATATATGTATATATATATATATATATATATATATATATATATATTATATATATATATATATATTTATTTATTTATTTATTTATTTATCTATTTACAGACTTTTCTACGCATTCATAATTATAAAAAAGCAAAAAGTATACAAAAAATCTAAGTAAATTTTCGATTCCCCCACCCCCTGTTGTTCACAGTGCAATTTTTATAAGTTTATGTGTTCCTAGATACCTCGAAATACTCGTATGGTCGTTCCGTAGAATGAAATACTGTTCCATAAATTATATTTTATAGATGATTCCTATATACCACATTCCAGTTTTTGAGGTTCTTGGGCAACTTTTTACATGGATGAAATCACCGTTACATACATCATAGCAACAAAAAAAAGTATCAGAATTGATATCTGTTTGTTTTGAAAAATAATAATAGCGGTCCCTTTACAGAGCGAAATTTTAATTTTCACATGGTTGAAGTCATTATAAAATAGAGTATAGCAATAAAAATGTCACAGAATTTACGTATGTTTGTTAAAAAATAATAATATGGGGTCCTTTTACTGAGCGAAATTCTACTTCTCACATAGATGAAATCATTATAACAGATTATAGCAATGAAAATGTCTCAAAATTGACATCTGTGTGTTAGAAAAAATATATTAATTAAAATAAAATATTGATAGGTGGTCCTTTTACAGAGAGAAATTAGGGCGAAAAGTTATCGTACGATTGCGTTAGGGATCGCTGTTACCATTCGTCGACTTTCTGTCTTTTCCACCAAACAGGTGTTAAAATGAATAGCTTCCCCTTCGAATATCGTCAGAACCTTTATAACGTTGACGGCTAATGGATGATCGTTACGTTTTACAGCCGACATTTTTTTCCTTCCTTTTCTAGCCGTGGTGATGCACGAATCCTACCCACTGGAGGATTTCTATATCAACAAATGTAACTGTATTTTTCAAACTTGAATGTCTATATCAACAGATGTAGTGTATTTTTCAAACTTACTTTCGAATTCTACAGAAATTTGGATTTCTTCAGGCTACAGAGTTACCTACACTGTAATGTCAAGATTGGAATAACAGTGTTGTGATGAGAGAGAGAGAGAGAGAGAGAGAGAGAGAGAGAGAGATACCACTTTCGGATACGTGCCTCTTCATTCCCGATAAAGTTTCAACTTTATTGAAACACTTCTTTTATGAGCAGTCGTGTAAATAAACGTCCATATTGCCAATTTTATTATTTTAAATAATTCTTTACTCGCTCACATGCCATTTTAACATTCCGGATATCGAAAGGGGAGTATACAATAATGCATCATATTTTCACCTTCTGATAAAATGAATGAAAAACTAAATTGTATTTAATTCGTGTAACAAAAAGATTAATTATACTTGAAGAATATGTCACGGAAAACGCTTTGAGTTAAATAAATACCAATGCTAAGCCTTAGATTAATTACACTTGAAGAATTTGTCACTGAGAGCGCTTTGAGTTAAATAAATACCAGTGCTATGCCATTAAAGACAAAAGGAGCCTGAAAGAAAATTGTCACACTTACCCTGTCTTCTCATGCTCAGCTGTTCGTGCTCTAGAGCTACTAAAGTCAGAATCCTTAGTGGTATGAACGTTGATGAGGTTTTTGCAAGGCCTCTTGTCACGCAAAGGATTTTAGGTTCCGGAGAAATATGTGTCAGAATTAGAACAGTGAAAGTCATTGTCTAGCTGTTACAAGACTGCGGGTCATAAGGCCAAACATTTTGTTTTAAGGAAGAAATATTCAAGTGAATGATGTAGTTATCATACAAAGAGTTGATGAGTAATTGTACTCTATGTGATTACTAATAATTACAGGAAAATTCTGTTTCAACGCGTAATTAAAACTAATCAGTTATAAGCATAATTACATTACTCACGACAACAACTTATATTCGTGAAATACCGAGGTTTAAAATGTGTAATATTCTCACATTTTTTCACGAAACGTCCGGATTTTCAAAATCAGGAAAAAGGACCAATTAACCTTGCATAGTTCTTTTTCTTATAGATTCTGGGTGCACTCCCTAACTCAATTTAGTCTCGTTTAAAAAATATGACATTCTGAAAAGAATCGACGACTTAGCAATTTTCCAAAAGGAACATTTTATGTCAAATATAAACTCACTTTTCATTTCCTATTAATTATCCTCTGGAGTCCACAGCAAATAAAAAAATCTTTTGGAAAAAGTGGTGAAAGATAGTTAGCCATCTTAATTCAGGAATTTTATCATAATACATCGATTTAAACGTAGCAACAGCTTGAAAGATTCTGAAGTATTGGACCTCTGATGGCACAACATTTTATATTATTTGGAGGTAAATGTTTTTCTTATTTCCGGTATGCAGTGGAAAAATTACATATATTTTAGAGTTCTATAGACGATAATAAATAGCAAAACCTTTCTGTTGGTTGCATCGTCTCTCACTCAAAAATTTAGAGAAGGATAGTTTGAAGTCTTCTCCTTCTCTTTCCATAGCAAGGTCATTTGCCAAATATTAAGCAAGTATTTTTTACAAGTAACAACGAACCGACAATATGAAGCATTTGACCTATAATAAATAATTCTTTGTAGATACTATTACCTTAAAAAAAAGCTAGATGCTTATGTTAATTTATGTCAGTGGTTTCCAATCTTTTCTAATTCTCGCCCCCCTTCATTGAATGACACATTCTCTGAGCTTCCCTCCCCTTCCTTAAATACTGTAAGTTACTAGCACAGTCGGCACATGCCAATAATTCAGAAAATTATATATATATCCTATATATCTATTTATATATATCATATATATATATATATATATTAATATATAAATAAAATATATATAATATATATAATATATATATATATATAATATAATATATAAGATATATATATATATATATATATATTTATAATTCTTTAATATAGAATTTGAAATAGTTTACATATTTAGACAACTAAATTCCATATTTATGTATGAAATATTTTCTCAGTATTTTGAAATTCTGAGTTCCATCGTAATTAATAGTTTTCAGGTATAATTATCTCCTTCATCAAAAGCATTGGCGCCCCCACCCCCGGCAGCCCTTCGAGCCCCCCCCCCCCCTTCCCACAGGGGGGCGCGCCCCACAGGTTGGGAACCACTGATCCATGTTGTTTCCTGACATGCTCATGTTAATTTACATTGTTTCCTGATTAGTCTGGATCTAGCTTTTTTATCAAAAACATATGAATGAGGTCAGTAACAATTATCGGTGTTTATTTTGATACTCAAATTGACTCATCAGTTATAAACCGTCAAACTTGCAACGATTCCCACCACAAATGATTCGCATACGGACGGGCAAAATTAATACCCTCAAAACTACATTGGCTGGTGGTAATTACTGATCGTCTTAATTCCTATCTCAATGCACTGAATGTTAAGTAACACAGAGGAACAACATATTTGTAGCCATTGATCAGTCCAGGCCTAGCTATTTCATTAGTCTGATCACGGTGTCCAATGCAAATGTATGTTTGGAATTCAGGAGGCGGCTTGGTAATTTCATTCGCCGCTCTTGATTACATAAGCGACATTTGCCCGCCCAAACTAGGGCGTCGCAGCCTACTACATGTGTATTTGTTGCTGCCATGAGGTCATAGACCAGACAGCTGGAAGTAATCGGTAAATTACTGAGGCGAATGGTTAAGGAATAAGGCTGACTTGTGAGAAATAAAATATAAATTAAATGCATTCGCTTATCGATATTTTGGAGTGGATTTAGTACAGAAACAAAATATATTACGTTATTAAATTGAATATGAAATATGGTGAGATGCCTTCCAAATATGGACGAGTTATAAGATAAAAAATGGGAGAAGCATACAAAAAGAAGATAAACAAATGAAATGGAAAGGACATTACAGATTGACACTCGCTTCAAAATGTAAAATCAAATGAAAGGTAATTGACATTTATCCAGACAAAATAAAGAAAAGCCAAGATGATAAGCGGCTGGCTTACCAGCATCAGTGCGCTTTTTCGTTCAAAAACATAAACAAAGATAGTCCCAAAATAATCCTTTCATGCCGTTATAAAATACGTTCTTTCAATCTCAGCATTTCTTTAAAATGAATAAAACATACTTTCGTAATATTTGGGATTTTTCACACATGATTTTTATATTATCTATTTTGGCATATTCTCATACTATGAGCATTTTACAAAACTGCTTACTCTGTATATGATCATTCAATTTTTGCCCATTATTTTACGTTTATATATTATTTTCATTAATTTGAGGTTATACAAAACTTACTTTGCATTTTATCATACAAAATTTTGACATGCAAATGACCTCAAGGGCCGGTAAAAAAAAAAGACATTATTATGAAAAGAAGTCAACTTCACCCACCTGCAATCACGCAGGAGATCTGGTATTATTAATTAATAAAATCCTCAACCATTTATAACCAGTCTAACGTCAAACTCAATATTGACACATCTGCATTTTAATTTAGAATTCAGTTGCTTTGCCGAATCAACATTGATATATTTTCAAAGTAAATACTTTACAGCTCATAATTAGGTATTCTGGTGATGAATTATATTATTTGGGATTTCAGACGACAATGAAGGCCACGTTATATTAATCTAACACACACACACATGCACACTCACACACACATATATGTGTGTGTATACATGTACTTATGTATATATGTTGATGTATTAGTGTACATGCGTATTTCTAAGCTGCCTGTAATTTGTTAAACTCGGATTTATAACAATTTAGGAAATAGACAATGATATTGCAGTGTTTTTATTGTATTAAAAGTAACTGAAGTAATATGAATTCTTTTGCATACAGTAGGCAATCACAAACTACTAGAAATTGTTTTGGGTGATCTGTCTCTGTGAATATAAAGCTTAACAACTCAGTCGTAAAAATCTCTCTCCTGGAATCAAGTCTTATAATTACACCGTTGTTTCAGAGTGGTCACAGTATTGAACTAAGGTTTCGTAATTGAGTTTCCTATTTGGGCATCCGCCTAGAAAAACCAAATGAAACAAAATCATTAAGGTCGTATTGTCTTTGATGGTTTGAAGGTCCATTATGATAATCGCTTCCAGTTACCCGAACCTTTATTCATTAGGAAGGGCTTAGTAGGTCGCTTGTTTTTCTGATCTTGTAGCTGGGTTATTTAAAGTTGCATTGTTATTGCGTGTTGGTCTCACATCATCCTCAAGACTGGCGAACGGTCTTTTAAAAAAAGTTTGCAAAAGTTTTTATGGAAGGTTGTTGAAAGGTTCTACTGACAACAAGCCGTTTATTTGAAATGTAAATAATGAATATGTTTTCCATACACAGACACTAGTATTGCCAAAACGCCAATTATAGTGATTTTTTCACACTAGTTTTCTTGTTATATTTCGTATTAGTAAGTATTAATAGGTGTTGTGTTTATCAGATCATTACTGATTCGTGACAAACAATATGGTTTGAACAAAAGCTGTATTTTCCAGATCAAAAGTCTCTGTTTGCATGTTGCTATTAATTTGTTTAAAACGATTTGTCATCACCCGGTGCTACTAATAAAACATTAGATATGTTTTTAACACATAATATGCATAAAGGCGTTTGTTCAAACTGCGTAATTATTATCCAGATAAGGTCATGAGACATCTGCCAAAACTTCACATAATCCTTTGTACGTACTTGGAAAGTTTGTCAGTGTCTCAAAACGACGCCATCTTTTATCCTGCAAGTAACAATGTTTATGATAACGTATTGCATTTGTAAGTAGTTCAGCAACTATCGGAGATTTTTTAATATTCACCTGTATGCCATAGCAAAATATCTGACAGACGATAGATTGTATCAGAAATAATAAAAACAAATATCCTCGAGCAAGGAGTTTGTTTACATTCTTTGTTATGCATATACTATATTTGTTGTTATATTGATGCCAGCATTTCTGATAGAAACTGCGTAACGATGTAGTATGTTAAATTCACGAAACAGGTGGCTCATGCATCATGTCTATTTAGTTGACAGTTAGCACATTTAGTTCCTCTGCTGCCATTATCGCTGTTCCTCTATATCTCTTTCTATTGGGTAGAAGAGCTCTCTCTTCTCCACATATCATCTCATGGACTCATCCCTATATTTTTTTTTCTGCATTTCTTCAATTTTTTGTCTCCTTATTCAAGACCTGTCTTCCATTCTTTGTGTGAGGTTATCTCTCTCTCTCTCTCTCTCTCTCTCTCTCTCTCTCTCTCTCTCTCTCTCAATATTATTTCTATATCGTTCAAGTGATGATGAAATAGCAGATATTATCCAGTGAAGAATATTGATATTTCTGGATTACATTTCATTCCAAGGAAAAAGTATAATAATCTCTTGTTGCCTTTCGGGAGGAAGTGAGAACTTAGTATAGTGAAAAATTCTGCAATAAACATAAATGGTCTGAGAATAATAGGTTTTATAAACGCAAACCTTGATGACGATCGTGTATATTTGGTTTACAAGATCAGTCATTTCTAAGATTGAAATAGCAATTTCATTTTGTTAGTTTTACAAATGTTGCATGACCTCATTATCCCATGACAAAATGATTTTATTATAAATGTGATGCACACCACTCATGAAATATAAATGATTTGGTGACAAATTTAACTGTTATGTAAGCTTGGTTAGCGAAGGCACATACAAAAACTTTTGCTTGTAAAAGCTATCAGGCAAATGAAGCCGTGAAACAATATCTTCTATGTATTTTGTGTTTGTTTATGCAAGTATGATTGCACGAGCAAATGTCAAAGGGTAGCATTTTAGTGTTGCGTGTATTTGCTATATATATGCGAATTTATTTTCATTCTGATGGTCCGGTGCAGAGCTCTAAAAAAAAAGAAAAATTTAATGCAAATTAAATAAAAGTTATATTTAAGTTTCTTATTGACTGGAAACTTAGGCAATGCGATTTTGAATAGATAGTTTTACATACGCTGTTGGTCCTTTATACAGATATTTATAAATAAATAAATATATATATATATATATATATATATATATATATATATATGTATATATATATATCTGTGTGTGTGTGTACACAAACACACACACACACACACACACATATATATATATATATATATATATATATATATATATATATATATATATATATATATATGTATAATATATATATGATATATATATATATATATATATATATATGTGTGTGTGTGTGTGTGTGTGTGTTTGTGTGCACACACACACAGATATATATATATACATATATATATATATATATATATATATATATATATATATATTTATTTATTTATTTATAAATTTATTTATTTATATAAAATTGGTATACCAACAGCGTATGTAAAACTATCTATTCAAAATCGCATTGCCTAAGTTTCCAGTCAATAAGAAACTTAAATATAACTTTTATTTAATTTGCATTAAATTTTTCTTTTTTTTTTAGAGCTCTGCACCGGACCATCAGAATGAAAATAAATTCGCGTTGGTTACATAGCATTCTTAACAACAAAAGAGCAAACGGACGAATCTGTCTCAGGAGATTGTTTGATGTTTATTTTGCTTAAGTATCTCAGAATGGTACTTCAGCCCAACTTTCGTAGTCACTCTTGTTTCAGCTTTCCACTTCATTTGAGTGTTCATGTTCGCACTGAGAGTCTTTTGTGCGTAATTGTTCCCACGTAACATCTAGCATAAGTGTTTGTTTTCTCGAAAAGAAGTAGCGCTTCTTGGTCCTCGGGCGCATTTCGCCATTTCCTTGTTTTTTTTCTCTCTTTTTGTGCAACAGAGCGTAAAAAGAAGGCAAATTATAATTCTAATTGTACTGAAGTATTGTCCAGGGAACGAGTAAATGATCCCTGAAGTAATGATTAGATGCGTAGAATGGTGTAGCTTTGTGGTTATGTATTCTTCCACTTTTCATTCCAAGATATTTAAAAAAGATTATTAGTGAATTTAATTAAATATTTTTGGAGAAGTGGGTGTTTTATCAGCGACGGTAATTAGTTCGATCTGGGTGATGTAGGATTTATTCACTGGATTTTATTTAAAGTAAAATTAGTGGGTGGTTTTATAAGACAAGGAAGAACCATTTAGTAACTGCAAAAATATATGAGTTTCCATAACAGTTTATTGTTTTCCATGATTTTCACTTACTTGGCAAAAGGATGCACGGTTTTAATTTTGAATTTACCGAGAACATCTGAACGCCAGTGTTCCTGGACAACATTCTATATTTTTGGTTTTATAAAAGCTTTATGCCTGTGTGCCTTTTTTTCTACTTTCATATTCTGATAAAAACAAGTTTGCTGAAATCTCAATCTGAAAAAATACTTATTTCCACGGTCTTACCTTTCGTGTGCCAACTCTCGTGCGAATATTTCATGACTGTCAGTTATCTACATCCAGAAACAGTGAGGATTTCTAGAGAAAATGTTTAGCTAATTCTTTGAATGTCTAAGGAAATAAGAGAACGGAAGATTTCCATTTGACAGGAAACTGAAGACACATTTTTATGTGATTCTCTTTTTGTGTAAACAAACAAAACGCTTCGTGTTGTCAGTTTATCTATCGTGCCAGTTCGACAGAGCATAATGTTCCCCGCTTTGAAGAACATGACGAATGTTACGTTTATTATTATTATTGCCTTTCTGCAAGGAAAATATACGAAATCACTTCCGTTGTTTGCATATGCAGCAAGGGATGTATCTTTCTTTAACACAGGAATGAGGTCATGAAATGGAAGAATAATATGTTTGTGCATATATATATATATATATATATATATATATATATATATATAATATATATATATATATATATATATATATTATATATATTCATCATTTCACCCTAAAAAAGAACAGGAGCTGCTGATTATTACAAATCCTAGTATGAACAAACATTTTATTCTTCCAATTTCAATATATATAACATAATATATATAATATAATATATATATATATATATATATTATATATATATATATTATTATAATATAATATTATATATATATATGTATATATATATTATATATAATATATATATATATATATATATATATATATAATATATATATATATAATATATTATATTAGAGAGAGAGAGAGAGAGAGAGAGGAGAGAGAGAGAAGAGAGAGAAGAGAGAGAAGAGAGAAGAGAAGAAGGAAAAGCCGTTTAATGTAATCCAGAAACTGATGCTCGCAAGACACATTCCCCTGCATAAACAGATTGCTCTTTACCCTTTGAATTATGGAAACATTCAAGAGCGCTGTTCTAATTGCTCGTAGTAATTTGCTCTGCGCTAAGGGCGGCTTCAGCAGTACACAATAACATCAGTTACGAGGGAAGGACGGGCGAATTGAAAGAAATTGTTATACCAAATACATAAGGATGGAAGACGATCCCATGGAGACTTTAACAATTGAAGACCTTAATTTCCAGTTGGGTCCGAAAATGACTTCTAATAATTTCTGACATATTATTGTTGATTTTTTAGTATTTAATGAGACACCAGAACATGTAAAAATGAGCTGTTATTAGAGGTTGATTTGTTTAGCGTTTTATCGTTAAAATGCTCAAGATATCAAAGGAGTTATTAAAGGTAATTTCTAAATCGATTTCTTCTGAAAACCAAATTCTATCGTAAAAGTTATCGCGATCTTAACCACAATGCAGAAAGGAAGCCTGAAAAGATAGTTATAAAGATTTGGTAGAAAAGGGAGAGATGAGTTGTAGTTTGTGGAAGTAGACGAAATATCATCTGCAAGAAAGAAAATGTGTAGGTTGGAATAGTTCCGATGGAAAATGTTTGGAAGGAATATCAGGAACAGTGGGAAACATTGAGGCTTGGAATTCTCAGGAAGCGAAGGGGTGCAGTTGAAATCGAAATGGGTGAACCTTCTCTAGCATAGAGGATAAAATAAATTATTATCATAAAAGGCGCAGTGGGTTAGTCATTTCAAACTTTAAATATGCTGTACAAAATTAACGCTGCTCTAAATCTGCATATCTTACATCAGCTTTAGTAGATATCCCCCTGCTTTTGTAAATATTCTCTGCTATGTTCTCGATAAGCTATAATCTGATTAAGTTTGTCCACTTCGGTAATTATACACTTTTCTGAAGGATAAGTTTTCAAATGTGAGATATTTTGCTTTTAATGCTTTGATCAACACCAAATCGTCTTAGAACTTTTCCGGTCTGATAATTGCTCCATTAACGGATAATTTGCATTAATTTATGGGAATTGTATTACACGAGAAGAATTAGTTTATTTTGGGTATTATTTACTCTCAGAAATTAACATTGTTGTTGTTGTTGTTCAGTGTCTTTTACATTGATGCATTTTCCACTTCGCACCAATTTCACAATATGCATCTTTGTTCTCCAAGGAAAGCTATCGGTTAGGTGGTGTTGGTGATAATCACGAAAATAAAAAATCTGTGATTTATTTGATTTTTTTATTTATTTGATTTTTTATTTATTTGGTTTATTTGATGTATTAGATGTTTTTTCAATCCCTTTTTTCCTTAAAATGTATTTTATGACAGAATTACTATTGATTTATTTTTTAGGGTTCCACTTCTGGCCTGAAGTATATGTAATTGCAATTTTTTTTATATAAAAAAATAAATAGATGCAGGCACAGTTATGCTCAAGTTTTTATTAAACTCCAAACCAGATTTTTCAGTTTGCTTGCTTTCAAATTGAAAAATGAGAAAATTTAAAAATCATGATTTTTATTAATGAAAAAATCACTTATTTAATCATCTGCTGTTAGGGTAAAGATTTAAAAAAGTATTTATTTTAGATTCTTTTGTAAGCAGAGCTTCAGTGCGAAATTAAAGACTGAGGGGACACTAAGGTAAATAAAACATATTTCAGATTTATTTTTTTACGATTGCTTTGAGAGAATCATTTACAGTAGATTTTTTTCTGTATGCTGACACAAGAGTAGCTTCAAAGTATTTTTTGTAACTATCTTTTTTTGTGGGTGCTGTACTTGAGTTTTTTTTTTTAATAGAGTTAGCTGAATAACAGTACCTTATATAAAGTAACAAATAAGGATAGTCCTATTCTTATTCGTTTGATAAATCTCAAAGCTATTATGAATTCCAAAATAAGAAAAAAATTTACTAAGGTGGCACCTGTATAGCTCATAAAGTGAAAAGTTTTTTTTTTTTTATTAAAAATACTGGGTTTTTTTCATTAACACTTAAGAAGATAATGATAAAGGTGCTTTAGACCATACCGAATATAAAATCTTCTAAAAGTATTTAAATTACTTTATATATATATATATATATATATATATATATATATATATATATATATATATATATATATATATATATTATATTATATTATATTACAATCACAGATCTAGAGTTGGTCTCCTTAGAACTGTAACATCTGCGGGAATACGAATAACATCTGATTCATTGTAGCCTTTTTTTTTCAAGTTCTTCATTCTGTTTCACTCATTTTTCAGTCCATGTCTCTCTAGCGTTCAGCAGAGATATTTTCTGACCTTCGGAGGGAATTTCCTATTTCCCCCCCTAAAAAAAAAAAAGAAATAACAGAAGAAAATATGCGAGCCAACAGGGCGGATGGGAAAAATTCCGAAAGCTTTCTAACAGGTCTGGAGACTTTTTAACATCCTTCTGAAGAACCGGTTCCTTTGATATCGTCCTCCAATACCGCACGAGATCGGGTCGATGTCGGAATCTGTTTCAAAAGTTCATCTTCTCTTGAATTTTTCCATTATCGTCCATTCCTTCTTCGATTTTAGGAAATAAAATATGATTGGCTCTTTCATATCTTGCACCACCGGGCGTTCACGGCTTCGTAATCCATAAAAGCATTTTTGAATGAGCCATCTAATGTAAAGGACTTGAGCGTCACTTTCATTTACTTATAAATAAAATAATTTTTTTTAGATCGGTTATCGAATTGTTTTCTTAACCGCATATAAACGATAAAGAAAATAATTTTTTTTAGATCGGTTATCGAACTTTTTCTAACAATAAACAATGGAAAAATAATAAAAAAAATAGATCGGTTATCGACCTTTTTCTAAGCGTATATAAACAATGAAAAAAATATAAACAGTTTTAGATTGGTTATCGACCTTTTTCTAAGTGTATATATAAACACTAAAATCTTCTAGGGGAATTTGGAAGCCGATTGCTTTTGAATAAAGCTTTTAAACAATGAGTTATTAATTTTCCAACGTCTGTCCACTAACACATAAAAGCTCTTAAGATCTTTTCGATTCATTCAGTAGATTTCGACCGAAGATTTTAAGGCTCCAGTTTAGTTACATAAAATTGTCGATATATTTGTAATGATCGAACGCCGAATATTGTCTTATTTTACATTGTTAAAGCTTCGATAAACCTTTGATGTTAATTATAGAACCACCTGTTTTATTTCAATTAGAAAAGACATCGGTTTTCTCAGTTATAACTGTTATTCTGAAGAATATTGGTCTTTGAAACTATTCTAAAATAATTCAGAAATCTCAAGGCTGAATATATATGCAGATCAAAGGAAATGAATACAGATTATCATAAACGCTCCCGCGCTCAGAATTTTGTCGCTAATCTTACAGAGCTTCAATTACTTCCCCCACCCCCCCTTTTTTTTCTTTTTATCTTTTGCAAAAGACGAATTTTTATCCTTAGACAATGCAAAAGGATGGAGTGGCATAAGAGTGTGAAGGAGAGCCTCGTGTTAGAGACCGTTTAGGAAAATGGATGGGACCCTAGGGTGGGGGGTGGTTGAGGGGGTTGGGGGGTAGTACTTTTAGGGCGTTTAGAGTCAATGACAGCACAGAGTGATGGCTTGGCTTCTGATGGTGTGTTTGAGAGAGAGTGTGTGTGTGTGTGTGTGTGTGTGTGTGTGTGTGTGTGTGTGTGTGTGTTTTAGCCAGCCGGCCGGAAAATATGAGAGGAGAGCAGCTTTGGAAGATATAAAAGAGGAGATCAGCTTCAGATGGCGTGTTGGAAGGGCCAGCTTAAATGGATGTGGCGTAAGAGGTACGGATGGATGGGACTTTCGTACTTTGTATAGATATATATGATGAGAGAAATTAAAGCTGGCTCATGATAGAAACTGAAGATATATAAAGATAGAAGTTTAAGATATATGATGGTAAGATCTAAAGATATATGATGGTAAGAACTAAAGATATATGATGGTAGGAACTAAAGATATTTGATGAATGAAGTCAAGGTTAAAAAGGGAAGTGGTAAAAACCTTCAAGGACAACGTAATCGTAATATTTATCAGTGGTCATAAAATTAAAATTGCATAACCTTACGTTTCTATTTACTGAAAATTCATTAATTTACTTACTACAAGATGAACAGCATTGTATACCACATGTGAAAATTATACACAAGATCCACATTAACTTGTAGCTTTAGAGAGAGAGAGAGAGAGAGAGAGAGAGAGAGAGAGAGAGAGAGAGAGAGAGACAGAGGTATATCTTTTAAACTATTTTTCGTTGGTTTATATGTCTATTGATAATCAGAGAGAGAGAGAGAGAGAAAGAGAGAGCAATTAAGAAATATAGGGGTATATTTCTAAAACTACTTTTCGTTGTCTTACGTATCTATTAAAAATCGAGTATAAAAAAAAAAAAAAAAAAAAAAACTAATGTAGCCCGTATCTATTGAATTGCTAAATAACCGTGTAATATTTTTCAGGTTTTGTAAGTCATTACTTAAGTACAATAAATTATAGCTTTCGTTTTGAATAACCATATTTTGCTGGCTGCATTTTTTCTATAAATAATAAGCGCACGTGTGAGGTATATCCCATTGAACGAGTATAAAACTGGAAAACCAAATGCCACACAAATACATATCACCCTCAAAGTCATTTGCGTTTCATCACCGCTGTCATCATTCCAGCTTTTCATATATGATCTGTTCATCTCCAGCTTCGTTCGAAAGAGTGCCACACTTTTCCCCAAATAAAATGCAAATAGCCCCCCCGCCATCTGCGGCGACGATAAACGCCATCTGTCTGAACACGTCACGCCTCGGCGATCACGCTGGTACTTTTCACTTGGCGAAATAAAAGTTTTTAGTACGGCGGCTGGAACTTCTTCTTTGCTCTTTTTAATTTTCTGTTGGACTTTTTTTGTATTCCGGATCCATGTCTTTCTGATCGTTCTTTTAGATGAAGGTCCTCAGATTCCTGTATTCAGTGGGCCTAGAACATGAGCTTTAATCACATGTTTTATTAGTTTTTGCTTTCGTTTTTTATATATACCGCGCATTAATTGTCCTTTCCGTATCTCGGCTTATTCGTTGGGGTTCATGGAGACCTATGCTTCTTGTTTATTATTGACATTACTATGATTTTTGCTATTATTTGTGGTAAAAAGGAACGGAAAAACTCTTATGATATATACGTACAGACAAATAAATATATATACATATATATACATATATATATATATATATATATATTATATATATATATATATATATATATATATATATAAGTAAGGTAGAAGCCACGAAATGAAAGTGAAGCAATGGAGTGTGCTGCTAGATATTACGACTCGAGGTCCTTTACTTAGCAGACTGACATATAAGAAACATGTGTACAAGGCAGGATTGTATAAATGACAGATAGAGATTATAAAGGTTATTAGTACCTAGAATCCAACACACCTGTAGGATTAGTAACCTTCCCCCCCCCACCCCCAAACAAAACGGGTGTGTTGGACTCTAAGTACTTATTTCTTTTACATATATATAATATAAATATATATATATATATATATATATATATATATATATATATATAATATATATATATATATATATATATATATATATATGCTTAAAAAATCCCAGTAGATGCCACGTGACTTCATAAATAAGCGAATTCCAACATGGAAAATGATAGTCAGAAATCCAAGCGCTTTCGTCTTTACTCATGTATATATATATATTTATATATATATATATATATATATATATATATATAATATATATATTATATATATACATCATTATATATATATATATATATTTATATAATTATATATATATATATATATAGACATCGAGCTACAGTGTGGTGGGGTAGGTAAAAGCTTCCACTGACGTCCTGGATTTGAATGTCCTCTTGGGTTCGCGCCTGGGATCAGGCAAATCTATTATCGTGTAAAAAAAAAAATCCCCTTCGGTTAAGCATATATGGAAATATATTAATTCCGAGGTAGAGCGAATTAGATATTAAAGGACATTGTAGCTCGATGTATGTATATGAATCACGGTAATGTGATATGACTTACACACACACACACACACACACATATATATATATATATAAGATAATACTATGAATATTACAATAAACGCCCAAAGGATATAAATTATAATCAGTCTTCATTGAAAATCTATAATCATGGTCTTGGAAAGAGAGAGAGAGAGAGAGAGAGAGAGAGAGAACACTACCCGTTTAAAAATATATTTTACATACTTTTTACAAACCTGAAATGAATTACGGCTGCAATAACTTCAAGCTAACAACAGAAGTTAAACGTATAATGAATTATGTTCATTATGCACCTAAAACTCTTCAGAAGTCATTTTGATAAAACGATAAATTATGATTACGTTACTTATTCGTATATTCTCCGAAGTACATAACTATGTACTGGAAATTAGCATTGAAAGAGTCAAATCTTATTAAATTTTATACCATGAAGACGTTCCCATTGTTGATTTAGATTTTGCATTCATAGGGTATGGCCCCTCATGTCCTGGTTGCCCCCCCCCCCCCCCGCCCCCCCCCCCCCCCCCCCCCCCCCCCCCCCCCCCCCCCCCACTCTCTCTCTCGTCTCTCTCTCTCTCTCTCTCTCTCTCTCTCTCTCTCTCTCTCTCGTAATGGGTTACTTTTGCGAAGATAATTTTTGAGCGGAAAGTTCATGGTGGAATGTGGGTACAAAAAATGAATGATTTTAGTTTCAACTGGAGTTTTTTTTATTTATTTTCTTTTTTTATTTTAAGAGGAAGCAGGATGCGTTTCTCCCTAAATGAAGCTAGTATTGACCCAACGCAGGATAATCCTCCTTAAGCTGTGTCTGTCAACAATTACCATCGTGATCATTGCCATTTCCATTAGCGTTATTGGAGTTTGTGCTGATATATTTTCACTCTTATTGTACTTTTAATTAAAGTAATAGCTTGTTATAAGGAATCAAACATGTTTCGAAATCGAAAATGCCATTCATATCAACGTTTTTATTCACCTTATGTATTTTTTTTATTTTAATTTTGTAGAAATTAAATCGTATGGTTTTAATCAATTACTTGTCTATATATTTTTTCGTGCAAATATATGCTTGGTGGTTTATTTATTTTTTATCAAAAGCATTGTGTGAGTATACAAGACAAATGGGTGGCTATTTTTTCTCATTTATTCATTCTCGATCAAATGCAATATATACGTATATATGTATATATGTACACACACACACACACACACACACACACACACATATATATATATATATATATATATATATATATATATATATATATATATATATATATATATATGTATGTATGTAAGTATGCATGTGTATATAAATACATATGTATGTATTTATGTATATGTCTATACATGCATACATACGTATACACAGTGAGTGATTTAACGGCTTCAACACAAGGAAAATTAATTATTACGTGAAATAAAAAAAAAAATATATGAAAATTGAAGCTTAGATTGTTCTTTGACAAAACTCATTTAGCAGCACCAACTTCTTCGGCTCCCTTTTTCATTAAATCTGCGTTTTGAATTTATTATTATTATTAGTATTATCTTTTGTGTAAATGAATTTTGATCTGTGCGCTAATTTTACTAGTTTATCTAAGAATACATCATTTGCTGTTTCATTTGAATTTTTCTTTCTCAAATGTACAGATTCATCAAATGGTTACGTAACACCTAGTACACTACGTTCGTTCTTGTTTGTATAATTATAATTTTTTAAAGATATATTGTAGAACGAGAATGATTACGTAACTGTTGAGAAAAATGGGTTTGTCAATAAATTACTTCAAAGCAATACCATCAATATCTACCTAAATCCCTTTTCATTTCTGTATTCACCCGGTTGCAATCGCATTAAGGAAGTAATTTCTATTTTTTAATGTCTGAAAGTTCCGTATACACTTTATTTTTGTCTCTTTCGTTCGCCAAAAGTTTGTTGTTCTGATGAAGGTCTTGAGCAACTATTGTTGACTTGATTACTTATTTTATTTTTGAAATGTCAAACGTGTCAGAT
>NC_087210.1:77421005-77423505 GCF_015104395.2 Macrobrachium nipponense | reverse complement strand
CTACTTATTATAACATCTAACTTTTTTAGCGAGTGGATGGCTATCATGAATCTGCGGGGAACAGGATATTTCTTATGAAGGTCAGTTAAAGCATTTAGTAACACTCCTTTTTTAAAACATATCTCTTCACGGCTGTAGTTTTTGTCAGATATGAATTTATCAAAAGCCACTATGAAGTCTAGGTTGTTTTTGCGGTCAGGCATAAGGGCAAAGGATAAGCCTAAATTTAAAACTAAATGTTGATTTACAGTAAGGGGGGTGTTGGATAAGTTTAAAACTTTGTCTTGTTGTTCAAGATTATTCCATGCGCTATTTTGTCACAAATTCAGAGAAGCACATATACCACTTCACAACATAAAACTTTTAAGCCTGGACGTAGACTCCCTATTCACAAAAGTACCAGTACAGGACGTTCTTCAGTTTTTAAGGGAAAAAATATCCCCCTATTCAGATCATTTCCCTTTGGCACTTGACAAAATAATAAAGTTAGTTGAATTATGTGCATCTAATAACGTATTTTCATTCGGGGAATCATTCTACAAGCAAAAATTCGGGTGTAGTATGGGTAGTCCTTTAAGTCCTATTTTAGCCAATCTGTACATGGAATACTTTGAAAATACAGTAATAAATGCAATAAAACCCAAAAAACATGCTGTGGATGAGATACGTGGATGACATACTAACATTTTGGGATAATAGTGGGGTAATTTTAATGAATTCCTCTCAAAATTAAACGCATTAGTGCCCAGCATCAAATTTAAAGTTGAATGGGAAACAGAAAACAAAATTCCTTTTCTTGATGTTTTAATAATCAGAGACACGACAGAATACAAATTTACCATATACAGAAAACCAACGTTCTCACTTTCATATATTCACTACTTTAGCTATCATGACAATAATATCAAGATAGGTGTAGCTAGCAACCTATTTTTAAGAGCCTTACGAATTTGTTCCCCAGATTTCCTGGAAAAAGAATTTGAACTAATTCGCAAGCAACTTTCATCTTTAAAGTATCCTGACCATATAATTGAGAAAGCAAATTCAAAGCAAAACGTAATTTTCTACCGACCCCCTAAAGACAAGACCAGAGACACACCCAACAATAAAATAAAAATTCCCCACCTGGAGACGATTAAGAGAGTAACTCACACCCTTGGGAAATCTAAACCCTTTTGCATTTACCTACCCAAATACCTTAGCCAAATCCCTGATTAACGTCCAACAAAAGACATCGCCCAAAGACTCCTGGGGTATATGAGATCCCATGCCAGGACTGTGACCAATCTTACATCGGATTTACAGGTAAATCACTTCCCCAGAGATTAATACAACACAAACGGTCAGTTAGGTATGGACAACAGAACTCGGCTATTTTCAACCATATAAATGAACATAACCATAGAATAAACTGGAATATGTCACGTGTAATTTATAGCAGCAACTGCCGGTACAAGAGTCAAATGATGGAATCGGCCTTAATAAAAGAGAAGCAGGTAATGAACATCTCAAAAGGGAATTGGACATCGGACATCGTCGACGCAGTGTTCATTCAACAACGCTTAAGAAGATTAAGGAAGATTATCAGCGGGGTGACCTAAATTGGCTTACTTGTGGACGAATCTCTTGGTATAAATACCACCTTTTCTGTAAACTTTTCTCATTCATATACCTGAAGAGAGAGACAGCAGTCTCTGAAATATAATACTTTTCTCTCTACATTTTGGTGTTTTTATGGGCTCCTTTTATTAAATATATATATATATATATATATATATATATATATATATATATATATATATATATATATATATATATACACACACATATATATATATATATATATATGTATAATATATATATATATATATATATATATATATATATATATATGTGTGTGTGTGTGTGTGTGTGTGTGTGTGTAGAGATCGTGAAGCAAAACTAAATAGAACTCAAATACGACTTCTTTCAATATGTAGATAAGATCACCATTCTTGAAACTGATGTATTTGTATACATATAACTATTTCTTATCCTCGGTGAAGGACTACGGAGATTAAGCTACTAAAAAAAAGCGTGGAATGTCTTACCATTTTTCTTGGCAGAGGAACTTGTCATGTTACCTTTAGAAGTATATAGTTACACACATACAGACTTATATATATATATATATATATATATATATATATATATATATATATATATATATATATATACGTGTGTGTCTAATAAACTGATTTCCTTTTTTCTGTATTACCTTCTGTTACTTCTTTCGAATAACACCATATTCTTTGGAGGCTTGAATTTCAAGTCAATGGCTCCTTTGGACTTGTTCCTTATGAATAGGCTTCATCTAATAATAATAATAATAATAATAATAATAATAATAATAATAATAATAATAATAATAATAATAATATGTAGAAGCTAAACGAATATTCTTTTACCCATAACTGCACTTGATCAAACAAACTATTACCAAGTTTAACCAGGGTTTTTT
>NC_087210.1:77393505-77416005 GCF_015104395.2 Macrobrachium nipponense | reverse complement strand
TATCTATCATAAAGTAAAATATCCCGTAGGGGGATAGTGCCGTCAGTGAACCTCATGCGGTGCACTGTAGGCACTACTTAAGGTTTTTCGCAGCGTGCCTTCGGCCTCCTAGCTGGAACCGCGTTCGTTCCTATAACTGTACTTCCTTTCATATTCTCTTTCTTCATCTTACTTTTCACCCTCTCCTATCACTTGATTCATAGTGCAACTGCTATGAGGTTTTCCTCCTGTTACACCTTTCAAACCTTTTACTGTCAATTTCCATTTCAGTGCTGAATGACCTCATAGGTCCCAGTGCTTGGCCTTTGGCCTAAAATCTATATCCAGCTCAACTCATAAACTTAAATATAAAGACAATGTAAACTTTCAGTGAGGTAGCAGATGTATGAATTGACTAAAATTGAATCATGAAAATAGATGTCAATAGATATGTGTTACAGATAGAAATAAATATTGCAGTTATAATAATAATAATAATAATAATAATAATAATAATAATAATAATAATAATAATAATAATAATAATAATAATAATAAAGGAGGAATATAAACATATGTAATAAAGAATAATTTATACAATAAAGAATAATTTCAGTTATAATTTCACGTTAAAATCTATATTAAAAATACAATTAAATAAGAGAAATTCAGAATTAGTTCACAATTGTAAGTAACAATGTAAAGGCAACGCTCACAAAATTGTTACACGAAGCAAAGGTACGGGGCCAAATCTTTTTTCCAACTTTAACGAACCAGAAAACAAAAATTTGGGCTGTAAAATTGCAGCTGCGAGTGAACTATTCCGAAACAAAGTCGGTGGCATCGGATTTTAATGGGTGTGGGAGAAACACCGAGAAGAAAAACTACAAAGGTGATGCCTTTGGCCAGATACATAGTCTATATATATATATATATATAGTATATATATGAATATATATAGTATATATACACATACATACATATATATGCATGTTTTTATAAATATATAGAGTATTTATATGTAAGTATATATATATATATATATATATAGATATGGATATAGATATATATATATATATATATATATGTAGCATATAGATATATGTAGTATATATATATTAGATATACATATATAATATATTCATATATTATATATATATATATATATTATATCTATATATATATATATATATATATATACACATACATACACACACATATATGTATATATATATATATATATATATATATATATATATATATATATATATATATTGTATATATAAATATAGATGTCTATATATAATATATCATATATATATATATATATATATATATATAGATATATATATATATATACATATATATATATATATATATATATATAATATATATATATATATATATATATATATACACATATATATATATATGAATGGTAAAAATGTTCTGTTGCAACAGAATTCCATCTAATAAAAGGAGCCCATAAAAACACCAAAATATAAAGAGAAAAACACTATATTTCAGAGACTGCTGTCTCCCTCTTCAGGTAGATGAATGAGAAAAGTTTACAGAAAAGGTGGCATTTATACCAAGAGATCCATCCACAGGTAAGCCAATTTAGGTCACCCCCGCTGATAATCTTCCCTTAATCTTCTTAAGCGTTGAGATGTTCATTACCTGCCTCTCTTTAATTAAGGCTGATTCCATCATTTGACTCGTGTACCGGCAGTTGCTGCTATAGATTCTAGGGCTGAGAACTAGAAGGGCCAATGACATAAAACCATGTTTTCAGAAAAACGCATTTAAAATATTGCTTCCTATATTAAAATTCAGGTAGTACAGCAAACGAAAGCTTTTTTTGGGGGGTGATTGCTTAACTTATAACATTGGCCATTATAGCACTGAAACAGAGATAAATTTCTAGTTTAGTGACGGTCTTAACTACAATCGGCCATTTTTTGACATTGGCCCTTTTAGTTCTCAGCCCTAGAATTATACGTGATAAATTCCAGTTTATTCTATGGTTATGTTCATTTATATGGTTGAAAATAGCTGAGTTCTGTTGTCCATACCTAACTGACCGTTTGTGTTGTATTAATCTCTGGGGAAGTGATTTTCCTGTAAATCCAATGTAAGATTGGTTACAGTCCTGGCTTGGAATTTCGTAAACGCCTGTGTCCTTGGGGGATGTCTTTTGTTGGACGTTAATCAGGGATTTGGCTAGGGTGTTTGGGTAAGTAAATACAAAAGGGTTAGATTTTCCGAGGGTCTGAGTCACCGTCTGAATCCTGTCCAGGTGTGGAATTTTTCCCTATTCACAAAAGTACCATTACAGAACGTTCTTCAGTTTTTGAGGGAAAAATTATCCTCCTATTCAGATCATTTCCCATTGGCGCTTGACAAAATAATAAAGTTAGTTGAATTATGAGCATCTAATAACGTTTTCGGGGAATCATTCTATAACCAAAAATTCGGGCGTAGTATGGGTATTCCTTTAAGTCCTGTTTTAGCCAATCTGTACATGGAATACTTTGAAACTACAGTAATAAATGCAATAAAACCCAAAAGCATGCTGTGGATGAGATATGTAGATAATATTCTAACATTTTGGGATAATAGATGGGGCAATTTTAATGAATTCCTTTCAAAATTAAACGGATTAGTGCCCAGCATCAAATTTAAAGTTGAATGGGAAACAGACAACAAAATTCCTTTTCTTGATGTTTTAATAATCAGAGACAAGACAGAATACAAATTTACCATATACAGAAAACCAACGTTCTCACTTTCATACATTCACTACTTTAGCTATCACGACATTGCTATCAAGATAGGTGTAGCCAGCAACCTGTTCTTAAGAGCCTTACGAATTTGTTCCCCAAATTTCCTGGAAAAAGAATTTGAACTAAATCGTAAGCAACTTTCGTCTTTAAAGTATTCTGACCATATAATTGAGAAAGCAATTCACAAAGCAAACTTAATTTTC
Source organism: Macrobrachium nipponense (assembly GCF_015104395.2). Taxonomy (NCBI): domain Eukaryota; kingdom Metazoa; phylum Arthropoda; class Malacostraca; order Decapoda; family Palaemonidae; genus Macrobrachium; species Macrobrachium nipponense. The sequence goes on along the minus strand of NC_087210.1, from coordinate 77,413,037 downwards.
TACCGACCCACTAAAGACAAGACCAGGGATACACCCAACAATAAAATAAAAATTCCACACCTGAACAGGATTGAGACAGTGACTCAGACCCTCGGAAAATCAAACCCTTTTGTATTTACTTACCCAAACACCTTACATAAATCCCTGATTAACGTCCAACAAAAGACATCCCCCAAGGACACAGGCGTTTACGAAATCCCATAGGACTGTGACCAATTTTACATTGGATTCACAGGGAAATCACTTCCCCAGAGATTAATACAACACAAACGGTCAGTTAGGTGTGGACAACAGAACTCAGCTATTTTCAACCATATAAATGAACATAACCATAGAATAAACTGGAATTTTCACGTATAATTTATAGCAGCAACTGCCGGTACAAGAGTCAAATGATGGAATCGGCCTTGATTAAAGAGGGGCAGGTAATGAACATCTCAAAAGGATTCAGATTTTCATTCAACCAACGCTTAAGAAGTTTAAATGAAGATTATTAGCGAGAGTAACCTAAATTGGCTTACCTGTGGATGGATCTTTTGGTATAAATACCACCTTTTCTGTAGACTTTTCTCATCCATATACCTGAAGAGGGAGACAGCAATCTCTGAAATATAGTATTTTTCCCTTTATATTTTGGTGTTTTTATGGGCTCCTTTTATTAGATATATATATATATAAATATATATATTATATAATATATATATATATATATATATATATATATATATATATAATGCATATATATATGCATATATATATTATATATATATATATAATATATATATATATATATATATATATATATATATATAATTATATATAGTGAAAATTGAAGGCGGTTCTATCAACCAGTAGACATCAGTCAGTCGATACAAGGTGAAGGACAATCCTTTATTCCCATTATTTGTACTTTTATTGTCGTGACGTTTCAAGACATAAAAGTCCCATTATCAAGCTAAAAAAAAGATAAAACAAAAGTTAAAATCATAAACTCGGAGTACATACTAAAAGTTTAAAAAGTTTACAAATATAAAAAGCAAGTACAAGAGTAGGGAGGAGTCAATACCATAAGGTGTTGAAAGCACAGACCTAACATTAATTTCACAATTGAATATGAAAAGGAAAATAAACTGCCATTTTTGGATGTAACTGTTTTTAGATATGATGATCATTTTAACACCACGGTTTTTAGAAAGGAAACGTTTACCGGCCTGGGATCGAATTTTTATAGCAAATGTTTTTATGATTTTAAACTAAACTCCATGTCTACCCTCTTTCATAGGGCTTTTAACATTACGTCTAACTGGAATAATTTTCACAATTGCAAACTAAACCTATCGTTCCACCAATATTTCACTGACAATTGCTTTCCATCGAAACTTTTTTATAAACACCTGCACAAATTCTTGAACAATATCTTCCATCCTAAAATTAAAATGCCAACAGTGCCAAAATTACGATTGTTTGCAAGTGTCCCATTTATTCATAACAAGAATTTCTACCATGAATTGAAACTGTCAATAGAAAGTTTTTTTCCTGCAATTGAATTAAAACTAATACCTTGCAACCCAATGAATATCAGAGCTCTGTTTAAACACAAGGAGAAACTCAGTCCACTGATGACCTCAGGAGTCGTATATCTATTTAATTGCCCTAGATGTAATCTAGGGAAGTACGTCGGCTCCACACGGAGGTTACTCAAAGTGAGATTAGACTCTCATCGTGGCGTTAGTTATAGAACAGGTGTCAAATTAACTAATCCTGAGTTTTCATGTATACGCGATCATACAAAGAAATGTAAACATGACTTGAATTACAAAGATTTTAAAATTATAGGCCAATCCCCTAACGAACATCATTTAGCTATTTTAGAATCACTTTTCATTAAACAACTCGTTCCGCAGTTAAACACCCACCGTCTTTTCCTCAACACCTCTGTATCTCTCGTGAGTTCAAGTCGAAGCTGACCCGGCCCGAATTGTCACTCGGTCTGTGCTTTCAGCACCTTATGGTATTGACTCCTCCCTATTCTTGTACTTGCATTTTATATTTGTAAACTTTTTTAAACTTTTAGTATGTACTCCGAGTTTATGATTTTAACTTTTGTTTTATCTTTTTTTTAGCTTGATAATGGGACTTTTATGTCTTGAAACGTCGCGACAATAAAAGTACAAATAATGGGAATAAAGGATTGTCCTTCACCTTGTATCGACTGACGACTGTATATATATTATATATATATATATATATATATATATATATATATATATATATATATATATATATAATATAAATACATATATATTTACACACACACACACATATATATATATATATATATATATATATATATATATAATATATATCTATATATATATGAAATATATATATATATATATATGTATGTATGTATGTATACTAAGTATCTGGCCAAAGGCATCACCTTTCTAGTTTTTCTTCTCGTGTATATATATATATAGGAGTTGAGAGGGCGAAGAAAAGACGAGAAATAGTGGATTTTAGAGGCGACACGAGAAGTAAATTTCCACCATTAAAATTCATATAAATGGAAAGGGTTAGAATATTCAGAAAATCCTCCACGACCATTCCCCAAGCCTCAAAAGAAACAGTTAGCGCAGATGTTGACAGTGACCAGTGATAGATATTTCAGAAATGCCCATAGCAGAGGCTGAGAATGAAATGGATTTACAAAAGGGGAAATTGAGGTACATCGATAAACTTTTCATTGATTAGCTGATAATGCAGCAGGCGAATATAACACATGTTAAATCCTTTGCGTGGTAAAGTAAATGTTTTAGTCAGTATAAAGCGGGCTTTATGCAGGATTGAAAAACATTATTGCAAAACCTTTCCACGCTGGGTCACCGTCTTTTAATCCTTTGACAGCAAACGACAGAATATTAGCTCCATCCACGACAATAAAATGTTTATAAGCGCTTTTGAGGTACGTAGCCTGGTTGGCTGCCATCAGGCCTGAAATACGCTGAATTTCACCATCCTTTGAGTCTACTGCACCTGAATTCCCATATTTTGAGGTCTTATATGGCTTTGACGTGTCAAAAAAGGACTAGTGGTTAGTTTGTTAGGTTTTATAATTAAAAACTGACATCAAAAGCGTATCTAGGATCTGCGTCTCAAGCTCAGATCATATGAAGTTTTAATTTCCTCGAATGTCTGTAGTTTTGTTAGTTTTTTTTTTTTTTTTTTTTTTTTTTTTTTTTTTTTTATTAAAAACTGACATCAAAAGCGTATCTAGGATCTGCGTCTCAACCTGAGATCATATGAAGTTTTAATTTCCTCGAATGTCTGAAAGCGATCTTCAGGAATTTTGAGGCTCTGATTCGAGCGGGGACTGACAACGAATTTTGAAATGTGTTTTCGCTGAAAAGATTTCTCCCATTGGTCCCCAGATTTCACCTAACTGCCTGACACATTTTCAAAGGCCAAACGTTTGAGTCGCATTCGCACGGGAGAAAGGCAAGAGAGGTATGAATAGCATGAATATATAGCAAGAGGTGCACTAACATCAAAATAGTGTCTCTAAGTCAAACGAATGCTTGATAATATCTCTCGATATTCTTAATGTCGGTAACTTTGTCCTGGCTGGTTCTTCTGTGTAGACTGTGTGTTTTCCAGCACGTTAACTTCCTTGTCCTAATTTCTCAGTGACAGTAAATATATCCGGCTGATCATATGTCATGGGTTGAAATCCTTGTTTATATTCTGATTTTTCTCAATAACTGCCCGGTGTCCAGACCTAAGATGAGTAGCCAATGAACCTCTAAAAGAATGGTATAAGGTTCCAATTTTCTTTGCACCAAATATTCCAGATTAGGTATTGAGAACTGTAAACCACTCAGAGAAATTCAGAATGAATAGCAATTATTATTATTATTATTATTATTGACGTTGTTGCTGGTATTTATGTCTTTGATGTTCTTTTGGGCTTGATGCTGTTATTGTTGCTTTTGTCGACGTGCTATTGTCGCGTTGCTGTTATTTATTATTCAAAGTATGTACATCATGCTCCATACTGGAAAGTGCCCACAGCCTCCGCGACATAATATACCATTAACAATAGACCAGCACAAGGCCATGAATTTTCATTTCCATAACAGGTATCATTTTCATATTCATGAGCAGCACCTCGTGTAACGGAGGAGGAGGAGGAGGAGAGATTCAGCATTCACTCCATCGAGATCCATCTTGAGATCCATTATGCAAAAGAAGCCGAGGGAGTGGTATGCATTTCAGTGCGTCCTATTCAGAACCGTGACGGGAAATGCTCATTCATTCATGTTTTACGGCGGTTGTATACAGTGGAATATTTTCTAAAAGAAAAAAAAGGTCGCAAAGACACAAAATACTCGTCTCTTTGCGTTTATGTTGATCAATTTCCTTGATTAAAATATGACAGCTGTGATGGACAATCCAAGTACAACAGTAATAAAAGTGGTAGAATACAATCGAAATCGATATAGTTATCTTTGTGCAGGGAGAACATTTCTTTATTGTCTAAATTTTTAACAAAATAGTAATGGTTCATTGTAAAGACCGCCTTTATTATGATATACCATTTCTCCTCAGTTGTTAAATGTATCCCTATGTAACTTGCTGAAACTCCAATCGCATAGAATGAAGCATTGACTGAGACCAAATATACCATCGTTACAGTAAACGATGTTTCAGTTCAGAATACGGTCGAAAGCACAAACATAATGATGCTCTTGGAAGAACTCAGAATAAACCATGAAAATAACTGGTATGCCATTCTTAGTAACGACCTCTGTTTATAACTGATCACGCGGCTCAAGAAAAATCGTACGAAAACGACTCTTCTGCTCGAGATCCCATATAATATACGAAACCGGAGAAGCGTTTCCTTTTAAATAAGAAAACGGTCGAAGAAAAGCCCCTCGTCTTGATTTCAAAAGTGCAGGTCACGTCGTGCTTTCGTACGTGATTCCCTTCAGGTCAGCCCCTTGACGTTGAGCAATCAGGATTTACAGCCCATTGCTCCCTCGCTCCATACTGGCTCCAATAAAATCGGCCGGATATATCTGGGAGCACAAAACGCCCGTATTTATAGAGAGCAAAGATGGGAATGATTTTCTGCTGATGCCGGTTCAAATCCATTTGCTGCGTCAACAATTTTTGGAGAGCACGAAAATATTGCGAGATTGATTAAATATTGCAAAGGATCAAGTTTAGGACGAATTTCTCTTCTTCTTCTTCTTATTCCTCTTCTTCTTTCGATACAAGTTTTCTTGCCATTTTAGCAGTGAATGGACACAGAAAAATCAATAACTAAATGAACTGCCTGAGATAAGAGGAGGAACTGTAATATGACTAGAGATGCCTGTGCAGAAAAAAAAAGCATTGAAGAAGCTAAGAGGTTCAGTGTGAATAGGGAGTTTGACGTGTGTTTAAATAATCCTTCAGTATATTTGCATGAAATAGCTTATGATGTGGAGATCTTTTGCTCAGGGCATTCACTGGTGATTTATTAGCTAAAGCAAGAATAATGAAGGGATCTTGTTATTTTCATAATAAACTACCTGTTTTAGAGAAATACACACACACACACACACACACACACACACACATATATATATATATATATATATATATATATATATATATATATATACCCTTTTTTTTTTTTTTACCCAAAAACCTATAGCTCTCTCCCGGTTGCTAAGATTCCAACATTAACTCAAGCAGTTCATTTGGTAAGTTACACCCACTGCATCTCTGCAAGATTACACAGACCCTTGTCCTACCCAATACATGTTCGTCTTAATATATATATATATATATATATATATATATATATATATATATATATATGTATATATATATATATATACATGTGTGTGTATATATATGCATTATATATAAATGTAAATAGATATGTATATATCTATATTTATATGTATGTAAATGTATATGCATATATATATATATATATATATATATATATATATATATATATATATATATATATATATATATATATATATATTACCCAGGTTCCAACCTGGGTAATCTTAAAAGGGTTTCGTAGCGGTGAACCGGAGCAGCAGGCACTGGAATAACATCCATTTTCTCTCTCTCTCTCTCTCTCTCTCTCTCTCTCTCTCTCTCTCTCTCTCACTACATTACCTAAGGTAATTGAATGAGACTCGTGAACTACAAAAATACATTTATTTAAGAGCAAAGCATAAACTAAATAACTCAGGTTCTTAACAAAATGATTAACTGAAAGATTGAACTCAGATAGCCCACCCCATCTCTCTTCTACAATAACCAACATTATTTTAGTCATAAAACTGGGCAGTCATAGTACAGCCTACATAGTAACACCACGGAACATCAGTTAAGTTCCCATATCAATTCCCCTTTGTCTCAGAATTGTCCATGAAAAGACAGGAGAACACATCGATGAGCAAAGGTTAAAAGCAAAACAAAAGTCAAATGAAATAAAACATCTTTGAAATAATATTCTAAATACAGTCAAGTCACACTTTTGGCCAAAGAATGAGTATGCTTACCCATTCAACACAGATTACATACACTTCACTAAAAATACTATTGGAGAAGCCATCTTGGCTCTTCACCGACTCTGTAGTGATCTCCCATCTTGGTTACCTTACTTTCTCATTATGTAGGGAAGAAGCTCGCACGAACGCACAAACTCACACACATTGTTCACGCCCAAGAAACCGTCCCAAACCAGATTCATAAGGCACCTCTGTATCCGCCCGTGCATAGAGACAGGACGTGGCACTGATCTGCTTAGACAGCAACTTCGACATCGCGCCACCCAACAAGATATGTCAGCACTAAAGCTGAGCCGTCTTGTCACATAGGGCCACACTGTTTCCAAGGAGAAGCTAAACTGATGATTTCTACATTCTAAACATGTCACAGCACATCACCTTTCAACGGTGTCTTAATTATATTGTCTTAATTATTCCTATATATATATATATATATATATATATATATATATATATATATATATATATATATATATATATATATATATATATATATATATATATATATATATATATATGTGTGTGTGTGTGTGTGTGTGTGTGTGTGTGTGTGTGTGTGTGTGTGTAAAGAAAGCATACAATTCATTTAGGTTGAAGTTGTATAATGCTAGGACAAAGGGTTCCATTTTCTCCAGGAGGGCATCACATAAAGCATATGGCTCAGACAATGCCAACCATTTCAGCAAATATGTGCTTTCTCATGAAGCAATTTGGTAGCGTTGCTAATTTTCTGTGCTTCATATTGAGGGAAAGGATGAACTTATCTGAATAGATATGAAAACTTTCTTGATTTTTATCTTGTGAAAATTGCTGAACTTTTGGCATATTATTAAGTCGTGATAATCGGTCGAACCTTAATTCCTTTTATTTAAAAGTTGCCATTCGAGACTTAACGCAATTAAAGTTTCTCCCATTGTTTAGCTCATTAGTTTTCTTAATCCTGTTAAAAGTGATGCGACATAAAACTCATTTTTAAACAAAAATTTTATTTGTGTAAATACTAAAGATTTTAATTAGCGAATTTTATACTCACAACTCTTATTAGGAAATTGTAATTACACGGCGAAATCATCCACTTCTGAGTTAATGTTTTATAGAAAATTGGGTAAATGAAACATGAAAACAAAATGTTTTCCTTTTACGCACAAAATTGAAATATATACTCAAGGTTTTTCGTCCTTTGCGAAATTCTTCAGCGTTTCCTGCGATGACCAAATCAAAAAACCAAACCGACTATAAGAAAGGCGTTTAAAAAGAAGTTTTTCTCGTTTCTTAGTTTAGTTTCTTTAAGTTCAGTCCCCTTTTGGTCGTCATAAATGTTCGCCTTTCTCCTTTTAGCAATGACCGAATATACCTGACTTCCGTATCCTCTCGTTGCTGACTCAGAGGTTTCTTAATGGTATTAGAATATCCACGACAACATATTTCCTTCCTCCTGGCTACTAAACGTAACCCTTGGGCTTTCACCATGATGAAAACAACATCCAAAGGACAAATGTTTTTTCTCCATATTATCGCTGTCATCAATTTTCTCTTCATAGGTTCCTCTCCTCCTTCCTGTTTATTATGTTTCTGGCCTTGAAGTTCAAGCTGTCTTGGGCCACATCCATTTTCACCGGAGAGAGAGAGAGAGAGAGAGAGAGAGAGAGAGAGAGAGAGAGAGAGAGAGCGCCAACGACCTACTTTCTATAACATAGGTTAGGACACTAGTAATAATGCGTTCCTGTTCCAGGGCCAAAACCATTGATGATAAATTCTTATAGACACCGAAAATGAATAAATAAAAAAAACTGTCATATTTATTGAAACAGTAACATTACGTTGATATATCTCCTCCACAATTGATACTACCTGAGGTTCCTTTCAAATTCATGTAACTATTTTTCATTCTTCACGCTTGTCATACATCCACTGGGTATTACGTCATTAATCAGGAAACAAGGCCATCAAAACAACGAGTGAATCCCCCTTCCTCTGTGTCATATTTTTTCATATCTTCTGCTCTCAGTTATATTATTTCTGTATTATCTCCTCTGTAGTAGAATAAATTTGGAGCAGGTATAAGATTAATAAAAGTGTGATAGAGTCGATAGGGAGCGTTTGTGAGGGCCTTTGTTTTATATATAAAAAATGGATTTTTTCTTCTTTTGAGTAGAGGACCAAAATTTGATATCCAGCTCCTTCGAGAAGTTATTCCAATCGAGTGTTAACCTTTGTTTATTATTATGTTTCAGCAGAATGATGTATTGACGTTCTTTGAAGCATTCTTCCGGAATCTTCCGCTCCAAAAAATCCTTTCTTCATTTTTGAGACCAGAACTCTGCTTCATTCAGAATTTTACGTATTTTCGAGACCGGGAACAAAATACGGTTGTTTTTTTCCCTCCGTAAAATAGAATAGTCGTTTGTCAGTTTCTACCGTAATTTTTTTTTCCAGTTAACCTCCCTCACTAGAGTAGCACTTTTCCTTTTAGAAAGATTATTATGATATAAATAATGACTAATATTCTTGTAATATTTACGAGTGTAAAGAACCTATATATGTGTGTGTATCTATGTGTATATATATTTATACATTTCTCTCTATATATACGCATAAAAACACAGCTTTCCTCAACCCTCATTGTTGTTATCCAGATAGGATAAGATGAAAATAAACTCGACCAACAGCCCATCCTGTTTTTGGAGGAACACGGTTAGGGTGGGTGGGAGAAGTTCATGTTTAAAAGGCGTATAATGAAATTCATATTCCAAGCGCCAAGTTTCCCCTTTCGTCCATGAACTACGCGTTAGAACATATAACACATTTCATAGTTCGAAAGCACTTGCAAGCGCATATACGCGGTTATTGCTGAATTTAGTCCATTACCTTTGATGTTGGATATTTAAGAAAAAAAAACCTACCTTTCATACACCTGGTGAATCGGGCACACTCACGCTATATGGCCATCGCCCATTCTTTCAACATCTAAAGGGACAAATCCATTGCATTCCGCTTTTTTTTTCTGCTCAGCTTAACCCTTTGAACAGCGTATGTTCAATGGAATCTTCTAATAAAAAATGATTACCCACTGAAACTGTTCGCTCGGGCTCGGATTTGGATATATCTCACTGACCCGGCAGAAAGCACATAAATATCAACACAACTTTGCTGTGCACGACCATCCTCAAAACATTTCATTTGGCCTTCTTTTTTTATTTGGTCGATATGAATGAAGTGATGGGGCAGTTTCATATGCTTGAATGCTTTGATTTGGTGAATTCAATTTTTTGTAACTTAACACGAAAGTGGGAAAAGATAACTGTGAATCGGCATTTTAATATTTGCGGTTCATTTAGTAACTATATATTTGAGGTAAGTTGTATTCTGGGTCCGAGGAAGGTCTTTTGTTTCAGTGGATATATGTATATATATATATATATATATAGTATTTTTATAATTTTTTTTAAAATTTTTTAGAATGACCTTTCCTCTAACCCATAAGACCTGACAATCTTACGTCGTTCTTTGGTTTCTTTTACCTTTTATTGGTTTCCATCACCTCGTTCTGGTGTCGTGTGTACGTATCCCTAGGTAGCTGATTCTGTGTAACTAAATTAATTAACTTTTGTATGTGCTGTTACCTTATTCAAAATAATCTGATTTGCGAGTATCATCCTTGTAGAGTGAAGTCCCAGTGTACCCATGGCGTTCTGCATTATAGAACTATTGCAGCTTAAAGTGATATGAATGTCAAAAGTGGTCGTAATTTAAAATGAGGTTATTATTGTTTCATTTTTGTGTTCAGTTCGTAAAAGTAAGTAACTGAGTTTTCTCTTCGTATCATTCCTTATTATTCTCTTTCATGTTTTCACACAAATTTTATTCTCCTACATATTCTTTCTCTGTGAGTGCCGAGATAGACCAATACATTATGTAAACATGGAAAACTCGTTGCATGAATGTTCAATACTCACTTGGAAATGGGACCATAAATCTGGAAAGAATTTTACACTTATTTACCAAGGCTGATGAGGAAAATAATTTTCGTATTCATGAATACTGCCGTTATTGGTAAACGGGGAAATATAAAACGGAAACTCGTCCCGAACGTTGCGTTACATGGACATTTAAAATGCAAATAATTCTGGGTCATCATAACGGCTTGCCTTTACAGTACAAGAAGCTTAGATATTCATGGCGAGATTTTGTTGATGGTTCTTTCTCTCTCTCTCTCTCTCTCTCTCTCTCTCGCTTTCATTCATTTACACACACATGCATACACACACACCCAAATATATATATGTATATATGTGTATATATATATATATATATATATATATATATATATATTATAATATAGATATATATATATTATATAGAGTTATATTATTGTAAATAAATTTCTTCTGTTAAAACAGGATACTTCTAAAGTCTCAAGTATAAAAGGCCCATTACAACACTCTGGTTATAACTAAAGACTATATTTCGGTGGACTAACTTCCACCGAAATATAGTCCTTAGTTTTAAACCAGTGTTTTAATGGGCATTTTATACTTCATATATATATATATATATATATATATATATATATATATATATATATATATATATATATATATATATTTCTCTCTCAAGTATGCTTGAATGGGTAGCGAAGAAATGTACCACAAGAGGTTACATCTCGCCTCGTTTCTGTATCTGTGTGGGTAATGTGTCAGTCGAAATCACTAACTGATTATCGCCTGATTAGGCAACTTCATTCGGCGTGAGAATTGATGCATCTGTTTTATGTCAGAAGTAGCTTAAAGGTTCATGATCTTGGTCTATTGAAATAGCTTTTCATTAGCACATTTTTTATTATGTTATTGTTTACCTGTTTATATTTGTTTATGCGAGTGTCTTTTGTGTGAAATTACTTTGTTAGGTCCTTTCTTATCTAAAGCTGCCTCTAAATCAAATACGTTTACTGGGCATCAGAACAAGCAGATGGGTTTTCCCTCTCTTTACTACTCATTTATATTGGTCCTTCCCCCAACCCCCCAACCCCCTTAAATTGGTAACAGGCTTTGACCTACACATCCGTAAAACTTCCTAATCGACTACCAGTTGCGTGACACGAAGACGGGAAGGAAAATTGGGTTAAAATGCGATTAGAATTTTCTTGTCCGAACTTCGCCCTGAGGAAAACTAATCGCGACTTCCCCCCTAACAACGAAATTCGAATTCGATTTCTCTTTGGAGAGGAAAGAAGAAGTTGTTGTGTTCTAAGAAAAAATCGAATATACTTTTTCTCTCGCCCCGGGAAACACTTCCCTGAAGAATTCCGTCGCTTTTTTCTGTATGTGAAGGAACGAAACGAAGGTTGTATTACGCTGTTTATTTTTCTGTTTTATTACTTTTTTAAATACGTTGCATTTATATACTTTCATTTAATTTACTTTATGGAAAACGGTAATGTTCTTAACTTTTTACACTTCGTTCATACGGCAGATATCGCTATTACTACGTTAAATCTATTTTAATCTAAATATCGAAGCGAAATCATTTCATTCAGAGTACAGCTTTGATTCCACTATCTGCAATGAAATCAATTCAGAGTACCCAAGTACTCAAGGTCAGTTTGAAATATATCCGAGGTCCCACATTTCTCGTAAATTGTTTTGTGGTCATAGCTTTAGCCGCTCTCCAGATCTTAAATCCCCCCCCCCCCCCCCCCTCTCTCTCTCTCTCTCTTTTTTATAGACCAAATAAGGAATTGCAGGACTTTCGAATTTTTCCTTCTTTTCGTTGAGAGACTATGATTTTCTTATGAAATATGATTCGTCGATGCCATTACCACAAAGCCAGTATTTAAAAAACGTCACAAAGGTCTTATCTTTAATGTAACGTCCAGTAATTTTGGGTACAAATGAATTTAAAATATTTGGCATATGTATGTTAGCCGAATCGATAACCTCACTGACGTCTTGATTTCTTCTCTGTCATCAACTAAACAATTCCCCTTCGGTTTACATATATGAAAATATATTAATTCCAAGGTAGAGTGAATTAGATATTAAAGGACATTTGTAGCTCGAATAATTTATGTGAATCACGGTGATGTGATAATTATTCATGTATGTGTGTGTATGTGTATTGGGAAATTATCTTAATGATACAAATCCATGATAACAAATAGAAATGCATATATGTAATTAAAAACTTCTAACAGTAAACACTCGTGGCACGTCCCTCCATGTCGGGAATATTTTTGTTCATCATATGTGATGTCATCAATCATAATTATGAATGGATGGTTGCAGACACTTCCCACCCGCTGTTTACGTCATTACTCGGTCGCCAGGTGTCGCTTACGTAAAAATAACAGATTTGAATTTCGATGACTATTTACTTTAGGGGTGTAAGCTCTTGCTCAGAGAATAAACCCAGAGAGAAAACAATTTTAGCTCGATATGAATTCGCAAAATTCATGTGACAACAAAAACACGGGTGTCCGAATTTTTCTTTTTATTTCAGGTAGTTTGGCTTTAAAACCGGGATTTCAATTCTATCAGATACAACTATATTATATTTATTATTACATTTGTTTACTTTTCATTTCGACTTCTGTATTACAATTGCTTTTCGACACATTTTGGCTGGGCAGTTGAATGATTTGAGTGCAGATAGTGGAATCGAAGCCGGGCATTGAACGAAATGATTTCGTTCGGGTATTTGGATTGAAACATATTTTCAGAAAGGAATTTACGCAGTAATAGCTGTGGCTGTCGTATGAACGAAGTGTAAAAAGGTGAAACCGATACCAGTTACCCATAAAATGTTAAATGACAAAAAGCATAGAATTGCTTCATATTTACATGGAAACTTTGCATTAACACGTCAGGACCTGAAACTGACTTGAAGCGATTTAGAAATAGAAATAGTTCTTTAAGCATTGCAGAAAGACCCAACGATTATTATTGAATAAGGGAATTAAATGATAATATCGTTGTGCAATGTTATCTGACCAGAAATAACTGCCACATTTTAGAGCTCTTTTCAGGTCATTCAGTTGACACAAATTTCTATACAGAAAAAAATGAGGAATATTTTGCCAGCATAATATGCCTTATTTTAAAAGTGTTTTTTTGTTTTTCCCCGATCGCCTTAATATCCATTACAGGTAATATTCCGGTTATTTTGACAATGATACCTTAGAGCACAATTCTTGCATAATCCAATACCTTATGGAATATAGAATGTGATCCTAAACTCACTGACAAATATATTATGCACGAGAGAAAATTCATAGAAATATTGTACATCTACAGAACGCTTTAGTTCAACAGAAATATGAATTTTAGACATTCATATTTCTGGTGGTCTAAAGCGTTCTGTAAATTTGTAGTTCGATATATGTATATGAATCACGGTAAAGTGATAGACTTATATAATGACTACGTGCGGGCAAAAGCACTACCACGCCACCAAAAACGAGATGGGTTGATGCAGTCTCCAAAACAAAAAATACCTGTGCGCGAAAGGTATTTCAAGTGGGAGGCGGCATGAACTTATATCTCTTGCGGTGTCGGGGTAGTTTAAGGCTTCACTGCCAGTCCTGGAATTGAGAGGTCGCTGGTTCGCGCCTGTCGATCGCCAATTCTATTATTGCTTAATAAATTCCCCTCGGTTAAGCATATATGAAAATATATTAATTCCGAGGTAGAGCGAATTAGATATTAAAGGACATTTGTAGTTCCATATATGTATGAATCACAGTAATGTGATAGACTTTTATAAATATATATATAGATATATATATATATATATATATATATATATATATATGTATATATATATATATATATATATATATATATATACATATATATATATATATATATATATATATATATATATATATATATATATATATATATATATATATATATATATATATGTATATATATATATATATATATATATATATATATATATATATATATATATATATATATATATATATATATATATTATATATATATCTATATATATATATATATATATATATATATATATATATACATATATATATATATATATATATATATATATATATATATATATATATATATATATATATATATATATATATATATCTATTTATTTATATATACACACCTATATTTTTATAATATACACATTTATGTATATTTACTTGAAAAAGAAAAGAAGCAAATAAGGATTCAAATTATCTGTAGATAATAATAAAAAAAAATGTATTTCAAAAGTAAACTGGACTTATCATCAGATATGAAATTACACTGGAAGAGAATCACTCCACAACCGAAAATGTTAAAGTACACATTTTATATTGGAATGGGGGAGGGGAGAAGAGAGTGATAGTGATGAATGGAAAATACAAGTGAACGACCAACGTTGCCAGTGAGAAATAGATTGTTGAAGTTGCGCCAAAATGTCAGGGAATGAATGGACGACCAATGCCTGGCAGATCGCCTCCGACGACCACCGGAAAATCCGGGGGACACAAAGAGTGTGCCGACCAGATAACGTCGGTGGGGGCTTCCTACGTGACCCTGGATATTTATGGGCGAGTTATATGCACTGACCGCTGGATCTCTGCTTCCCCTCGTTTAAGGACGGTCATTGAACCGTTTTGTGACCGTGACTACGCGTCCAGTATCTGCTACTTATTCAGTGGCTTGTGGATTGTTAAGATATACTATGCTCTCCTCTCTCCGAATGTATATATATATATATATATATATATATATTATATATATATATATATATATATATATATATATATATATATATATATATATATATACAGTGGAACCTCAACTTACGAGTTTAATTCATTCCGTGGTCGAGCTCGTAACTTAATATGCTCGCTCGTTAAATCAATTTTCCTCATAAGAAATAATGGAAACGGCTGTAATCCATTCCAACCCTCAAAATGGCACCTCATATTTTTCATTTTTCTTGTTATTTCATAAGGAAAAAAGCTTTTTACATAACAAATATTATATAAAAACAAAATAGAAATAAAATATGAAGATATATAAGGTTTTATACAATTTACTTACCTTGGAGATGAGACGACTTGAGCTAACGGAGACAGCAGAGGTGGCGGGTAGAGGAGACAGGCGGAGGTGGACGGATGACTGTTTTGCTATCACTACATTCGTACGTAAATGTACACTACGTTGTAACTAAACTTAAATGCTACTTAACAATTGCTTTACATATCTTAAACTTAAATGCTACTTAACATTTTTTTTATTATTTTTTTTGTTTTTAAATGTTTTCTTTTAGCTTAATTCTCATCACTCTCTTCACTTTCACTAATTCTTGGCCTTTTTGCCACACTTTGCTCACTTTGAGCTGAAGGCCTTTTCTTAAGAAACATGTCTAAGGGAGTCTGTTTCATTCTCCCTTTGCGAATGTTTCTGAAACGATGTAGGCACGTCTCGTTGAAAAGCTCTGTCGCACGACACGTTGCAGTTTTTTCAGGATGGTTCTTTTCAACAAAACCCGCCACCCTCTCCCACACTGCCAAAATATCCTTGAGTTCTTTTGTACTGATAATCTCTGGCTCTGTCTCCTCTCCCTCCAAAGTAGGTTCAGTTAATGCTTCTGTGTGTCGTTGCTCTTGTAACTCCTTTAACTCGTCAGTCGTAAGTTCCTTGGAGTGCTCCTCAACGAGTTACTCGATGTCTCTTTCATCCACCTCCAGACCTATAGTCTTGCCAATGGACACGATCTCTTCCCCCCACTGGCTCCTCTTCTTCCTCAATCTCAAACCCTTCAAAATCTCTTTCAGCCACATTTTCAGGCCACAGCTTCTTCCAAGCAGAGGTCAAGGTCCTTTTCGTAACCCCCTGCCAGGCAATATCGATGATTTTGAGGCCTATTGCTATGTTAAAATGGTCCTTCAAAAACTCTCGAAGGGTGAGGTTTGTGTTCTCCGTCACCTCAAAGCAACGGCAAAACAGGTGTTTGGTGTAGAGTTTCTTGAAATTTGATATTACCTGTTGGTCCATTAGCTGAAGGATAGAGGTGGTGTTTGGAGGAAGGAAGAGAACCTTCACAAAATTATACTCATCAAGTATTTCTTCCTCGATCTGTGGTGGATGTGCAGGAGCATTGTCGAGGACGAGAAAGGCTCGCAGGGGCAGGTTGTTGTCCTTCAAATATTTCTTCACCGAAGGACCAAACACAAGGTTTACCCAGTCGATAAAGAACTGCCTGGTGACCCACGACTTAGGGTTTGCCCTCGACATAACATGGAGTTTCTCCTTTATTATCTTGTGTGCTTCAAAGGCTCTGGGGTTCTCCGAATGGTATACGAGTAGCGGCTTTATTTTGCAGTCACCACTCGCATTTGCTAACAGGGCGGGGGTCAACCTATCCTTCATAGGTTTGTGTCCTGGCATCTTCTTCTCCTCTTCGGTGATGTATGTTCTCCTCGGCATCTTCTTCCAGAAGAGCCCTGTCTCGTCGCAGTTGAAGATTTGCTGGGGGATGTATCCTTCTGCCTCGACGAATTCTGCGAAAGTTTTCACGAACTCTTCTGCTGCATTTACATCAGCACTTGCTGCCTCACCATGCCTAACAATGGAGTGAATCCCCGTCCTTTTCTTAAAATTATCAAACCAGGCCCGACTTGCTTTAAAGGATTCCTCCTCCGTTGAAGTGCCTGGGATTTGCTGTTGTAAATCTGAAAAAATACTGCGCACCTTCTCGCAGATTATTCCCTCGGTGATGCTATCTCAGGCAAGTTGTTTTTCCGTCAGCCACACCAACAGCAGATTCTCCATCGTCTCATGCACATCTGTAAGGTACTTTGAAATAATCTTGACACCTTTGGCTGGCTTAATTTTCTTTAGGGACTCCTTCTGCTTTAAGATGGTGCAGATTGTTGACGTTGTACAGTTGTAGTGCTTGGCCAGTTCCTTTACTCGCATGCCTTGCTCATGCTTCTCGACGATGTCAAGCTTTATTTCGAGGGACATCATCCTCCTCTTCTCGGTACTCGCACTACCACTTGCTTTCTTTGGTGCCATGGTTACAACAAAGTTAGAAGTTGCGATTTCACAGAATATCGCAAACAAATGCAAAAAAACTGTGCACGGAACGAATCTCAGTGTTTATTCTACCACGTGTAGACAGCGAGAGAGAGAGAAAGGTTCGGAGATGGGATGCTGTGACTCATACCCTCTGAGCTGTGCGCACCTCGAAAATATACACTTAGAGCTGCTGCGCGCGCCTCGAACTTGTACGTTAAAATTCTGCTCAGGTACTGAAGCAAAAAATCGTCCGAGTGACTGCTCGTATCTCGGAAAACTTGCACATTGGTTCGCTCGTAGGTTGAGGTTCCACTGTGTGTATATATATATTATATATATATATATATATATAGTATATATATATATATATATAAGAAGATATATATATATATATATATATAGATATATATATATATATATATATATATATATATCTATATATATATATAATATATATATAATAGATATATATATATATATATATATATATATATATATATAGATATATATATATGTGATATATATATATATATATATATATATATATATATATATATATATATATATATATATATATATATATATTATATATATATATATATATATATATATATATGTATATATATATATATATATATATATATATATATATATATATATATATATATATATATATATATATATATATAGATATATATATATATATATATATATATATATATATATATATTATATATATATATATATATATATATATATATCTATATATATATATATATATATATATATATATATATATATATATATATATATATATATATATATATCTATATATATATATATATATATATATATATATATATATATATATATATATATATATATATATATATATATATATATATATATATATATATATCTGTGTGTGCATGAGTTTTTTTGTGCGCGCATGAGTGTAGTCAAATTGGAAGCTCTTGCACTCTGTCATTTCACTTTCCTCGTAGCCATATGTTCTTGTTATGTATGTATATCTATGTATACATCTAATAAAAGGAGCCCATAAAAAACACCAAAATATATAGAAAGAAGAAAATACTAATATTTCGAGACTCGCTGTCTCCGCTTTCAGGTATAATGTTATACAATAATGATATATACATATATCTATATATATATATATATATATATATATATATATATATATATATATATATATATATATATGGCATATGGCTTGCAAAGAACGAAACCACAGTGCAAGATCATTCAACTTTACTACAGTGTACCTTTCTTGCAAATTTCATTTGCTTAAAAATGCATGAGAGTATGAAAGATCTTGTACTCCGTTGTTTCACTTCTTGTACTTTCCTCTAGGCCAGATATTCTCTATATATTCTCTAGTATCGTTATTGTTTCTTTGATCTCTTCACTGTTCAGCTCTTATGATGCTGGAATGCTCAAACTTCTATTTTTAATGTAATATTAAATATTTTCCAGTATCTTACAATTTTATATATTGATATTTAATAAACTCTTATTGTATAAGAACAGTAAAAGTTTTAGCGTTGAGAACAACTGTAAATCAACATTAAAGTAGAAATTCTTTTTTTAAGGTATCAGTAAAGTAATAATTGCTTATTTAGAATACTTACAGATGGGGCATGTTATCGAGAGAGAGAGAGAGAGAGAGAGAGAGAGAGAGAGAGAGAGAGAGAGAGAGAGCTAATCCCGAAGCAGTTTCACAGCAAAATCTCCACTATTTCTTTGAAACCAGATTTATAACTAATTCAAATAAAAGTATATTTTCTTTCCATGTGTAGTAATTATGAAGCATTGTTTCTCTCCACAAATGATGCCTCTAATTCCTTTAATTTTCCAGGATTTAATTCAGAGA
>NC_087210.1:77381005-77386005 GCF_015104395.2 Macrobrachium nipponense | reverse complement strand
CGAAATATATTTGTTCATGATTTTGTCTCAGCCCAAGTAACTCATCAGGATGATCACGGGATCTAATGTAAGTGAATATCAAGTATTTAGTCAGGAACCTGATATTTTCATTTGTTTTACCAAATTTCTTATTAAGTATTTTTCTGCTCAGAATAGAGTGTTCTTGTTTAGATTTTTTTTTTCTAAAGATTTCTATGTGCATTTTTATGTACTTTAGTTGGACCACATTGAAGAGCTTGTAATTTGAATAACTGTATACGTTGTGGTCAGTAAATATCTATCTTTTTAAATATAAGGATTACAGTCAGTAAATTAAAAAAAAAAAAATAAGTAAAAAAAAAACTACACGACGACAATTTTGTTTGTTTTACCAAATTGCGTATTTACTATTTCTTTGTTCAAAGTAGACATTGTAGATATACACTGATTATAGCCTAGAATAAAAAAATAAATAAAAAAGACGTCAGCCAATCTAATTTGTTTTATCAAATTACGTATTTAGTATTTATTTGTTCAAAGTAGACATCATAGTTACAAACTGATTACACCCAGTAGATTAAGAATAATTAAAAGATAAGTAAGAAAAAATATAAAAACTTACTGATGACTGATACGAAAAGCATCAACCTTCTCGGAGCGAACACTGATAACTAGATTTCAGGCTGACAAGTCCAAAGCCGATCAGTTAGGCAGACAGGCTATGAATATCATATGATTGCAATGAATATGAAATGAGGCTAACAAAAGCATACCGAATTGGAGAGGCCGAGAAGAAAGAGAAAGCGTGTGTGGTTTCGTGCATAAACAAACGCTGTAGAAAAGAATTCTGGTATCTAAATATATTATTTTGATTTTGATTGAACGATTAGAAGTAAAGAACGAGATAATTCAGTCTTTGCTCTGTTATAGAATCCCTCGCCATAGTTAACATTAAAATAATTGTTCTTTTAAATATTTTGCGGCATAAGACTGAAAGTGGCTATGACTTTTGTATTTTTTCAAAGCGTCCAAGGATAACGACTGCCTTGCTCATTTATTTATTTGTATATTTTCTTACAGAATCCTTTGCACCGCAGTCAGTATCCCAACTTCTTTAAATTGTCTCAATATACACAGCCATCTACGGACGAAATATTCAAGAAAATTATGTAAGGTCTAGTGGGATAATGGTCCTCCTGGTGCTGTTAAAGTACTTTCAGTAGATATTATTATTTTTTCTTTAGCTAATACCCTCAGGCATTTCAGTAGAGATTATCATTTTTCCTTTACTTATTACCCTCAGGCAATAAAGGTTTTCAGCCGCTATTCACTAGTATGTTCTACTTGTTACAGTTACGTGATACCTACCATGTAAAGATGAATTAATGAAATAGTAGCTGTTTATGCACATTGAATTTATTTTTATAATGGCCTTTTATGCTCATTTAATCCTTTAAATTAAAGTTGATATGTCTCGTAAAATAAGTACGAACACTCGGCTATTCAGTAAAAAAAATAATTAATGCTCATTGTACATGACTTTAGAACTAATGTATAAATCAGGGTTACGATCGAGCTTTCACAACCAGAAAATACAAGAATCTAGTTGAGGTTTTAGAAATTTTCCTCTTGGTACCTTTAGCAACACCATAACTATTAAATAATTTTCAAACTAATCATATTTATTTTGATGTTTGTATGTATGCGTGTACGTATGTGTCCTTCAAAACGCATTTTAACTTTTATACACCTACGGAATCTCGTGCTTAAATGCACCACCTAGGATTAGTTTAATCCTGCACCACCAATAATTAATCTATCGTCGCACATCACCTTTTTTACGTTTGATGCTTAATTGCTTTGTCGAACGCGGATTAATGTATTTTCGGACTAAAATCTCCACAGGCCGTAATTAGACATTCCGATATTGAATTACAGTCTGCGCTATTTATGTCAAGGCGACGCTGTCTGTTCCTGGCTGTGCTTTTAGTTGGCGGTTTTAAATAGTTGAACTGGAATAGGTTGTGAAATTGATTTTGGCTGTACTTTTAGTTGGCGGTTTTAAATAGTTGAACTGGAATAGGTTGGGAAATTGATTTTGGCTGTACTTTTAGTTGGCGGTTTTAAATAGTTGAACTGGAATAGGCTGTGAAATTGATTCTGGCTGTACTTTTAGTTGGCGGTTTTAAATAGTTGAACTGGAATAGGTTGTGAAATTGATTTTGGCTGTACTTTTAGTTGGCGGTTTTAAATAGTTGAACTGGAATAGGCTGTGAAATTGATTTTGGCTGTGCTTTTAGTTGGCGGTTTTAAATAATTGAACCGGAATAGGTTGTGAAATTGATTTTGGCTGTGCTTTTAGTTGGCGGTTTTAAATAGTTGAACTGGAATAGGCTGTGAAATTGATTTTGGCTGTACTTTTAGTTGGCGGTTTTAAATAGTTGAACTGGAATAGGTTGTGAAATTGATTTTGGCTGTACTTTTAGTTGGCGGTTTTAAATAGTTGAACTGGAGTATGTTGTGCATTATTCATTATACAATGAGTTTGATCCGAAGCCTCACTGCCGTTGCGGGAATATGCTTTGGAGATAACAATTGATTCGTTTTCTTTATAGATTTTATTTTTGTATTCGTTACAAAAATAAAATAAACAATTCGCCATTCATTTTATTTGCTGCGATTTACCTCGACTTATGGAAAGAAATTGCTCTAGAAATCATAATAGAAATAATTCGTCTTGACAAACTAAATTATAAAGTTGCATAACATGAAATGTATTTAGAAATAAATTCATTTTTCCCCAGCATTTATAAGTTCCAATTATAGATACATAACAACAATTTTATATTTATGCTTTTATAATGTACGATCAAATCATATATCGAATCAGTGCCATGTGCCATTCGTAAAGAAATGGATATGATTCATTCTTCTTCCCTGTAATGTTTTATTTTGGCCCAAAAGGAAAATTTAACAATGGCCAACGGCAATTGAATAAATATATAAATGAAATAACAGAGAAAATTCAAATTTAAGAATTATTTGTAAAAAAAAAAAAAAAAGGATAATACATACTAATATATATTACAGCTGAATATTACAACGCTCGGTTCACGTTTTTTAGGTTTTTCATTCGTTGCTGGATTATTATTGCCCATTGGTCCGACCAGCTGTGAATGGATACCGGTTTTAGATACCAGTTTTGCGCTTTTCAAAAGATAGGTGTGGGCCTATCAACCTCATCCCTGAAGCTTGCCGAAAACCATGATAGCTCTACCTTTCTAGTTACACTTCTTCCACTGGGACGAAAGGTATGTGTGTTTTTATGTAAATATATATATATATATATATATATATATATATATATATAGATATATATATACTAAATATATATATATATATATATATATATTATATATACGTATATATATATATATATATATATATATATATATATATATATATATATATATATGAATGTATATATATATATATATATATATATATATATATATATATATATGTGTGTGTGTGTGTGTGTGTGTGTGTGTGTGTGTGTGTGTATGTATGTGTGTGTGTAAAGGCAAAAGTAAGAACAGTAAAGTCGAAAGACCTAGCATGAATAAAGAAAATTTAGAACGTGATGAATATGTTTGTGTATATATATATATATATACATATATATATATATATATATATATATATATATATACTATATATATATATATATATATATATATATATATATATATATATATATATATATGTTACAACCTCCCAGGTTGCAGTACAGGTTCTTTTTAGGTCTTTATATTCTTAAGGATTGCAGTCAGTAAATGTACCTCAGTGACAAGGAAGGACGGAAACAGAAACTCAAGAAAACTTAACAATATTTATTATAAACTAGAACAATGACTTAAATCAACCTTGTGAGATTAAATACACTTAATTGCACAGAATATTAAAGAGAACAAATACCTGGTTCTCGGGAACTCACAAGAAAACCTAAAGCTAATACACTAAGCCCTAAACAAGAGAAAACCCCAAGAGAGAAAACACTTGATAATAACAAGGTGGATCCAAATAAGGCTAGCCAAAATAATCAATAACCTAATAATAATAAGGTAGAAGGAAGTAAGAGATGATAACAAGGAAAACCTTAATATTCCTACCTACAACACAAAGCTAAACAATGTGGAACTCGGTCCACTAAATACTAACACACAAACAAATATGACAACATATACATGTAAACTTATACATATATATATTTATAAATAAGATTAACAAAATAAACAATTTCACCTCAAGTGAAGTACCAGAAGAGGAGTTTAATTCAGGGCCGTGATCAGTCCATCAAGCTGCTAACGGAAGGGCAAATACTGTACGCCAGGTACTGAAGGGCAACACATTTCCCGATACAAGAGGAACGATAATATGTCTTACCTGGCGACAGACTCCCTACTAGCCACCTCACGAGTCAAATAGCTCTCACTCCCGTATAACAGCTGTACGAGGATGACACGGCAGGTAAATCCAGAATCCAGTGCCGGGATACAGCGACGACACTGGTCCCGTAAAAATCCTCTGACGGGAAAAACGGGGCAGAAACAGCGGTCGCAGATGACAGCCTCTGCGAAACTCCCCACTGCAGCGTGAAGGTCGCAGGTGACAACAACACCTGCGCGGAAAATGCCGTGATCCAACTTCCAGGGACACACACGCACAAGAGACGTATATCTGCGTCTTCCCGAATCCGTGAGGGAAAAATCCAAGTGCGTGGTCCAAAAGGTAAGTATCCAAAGTCGTCCTCCAAATCAAAATATATGCTGCGACAGGAAACAGTACTGGTGAGAGCTTGTCAAGACCCGAACTCCTGTTGACCGGTCGACCATGTCCACTCATCACCTTCCCAGTGTTTATAAACACTCAAAAGCAAAAGAATAACAATCGTTAAAACGATAGTTCACTAATACACAAAAGAGGAGGAGGAGGCGCAAAAACACTGAAACAATCGTAAA
>NC_087210.1:77348505-77378505 GCF_015104395.2 Macrobrachium nipponense | reverse complement strand
CGATCTCAAAAGATAACTTTTTCATTGCACAATTAAAGCATAACTGGAGTTGCGCCATCCAGGGTACACGAGAATAAAAAGTGAACGTGATATATTTGTTGTGGATCATGCGACCACATTTGCAAAGGTAAGTTGAGAGAGAGAGAGAGAGAGAATATTCCTTTTTGCATTAGGTAGTATGGTATACTCCTTAAATGACAGCAGATTTGCAATGGAAACTACCATTTAATAAAAGATAAAACTACACCCTTTCGAAATAGGTTGAAGCTTATCGGAGAAACTGAGTTATTTGGAATTAATCGAAAACGAAAGAGCAATTTTTCTTGAAGACTGGAGAAACGCAATGCAAGAATATATGTTTTGTCTGCATAAGTCTCTCTCTCACTCTCTCTCTCTCTCTCTCTCTCTCTCTCTCTCTCTCTCTCTCTCTCTCTCTCTCTCCAAACGATTTATCGAATTTTTCTCACGAGGGATAATGTTCCACTATTGTGTCCAGAGTGTCCCTTTTAAGCAGATGTCCCAAGTTTGCCCAATAATCGATGGCTGTAACTAACTACCAATATTTATTAGTGTTCTCCTTTCATCCAGGAATTTAAGAGTCCCCCGAGGGTGATTAGATGCACTATACATTACCCTTTTTTGATTATGTCTTCGTTTTATCCTTTTTTTTTTTTTTTTTTAGAGACGTAGCATCTGTTTTATCCTTTTTTTTTAGATGCGTGGCATCGGTGCCGTAAGATTGAACGGGTAAGAAATATAGTTATACATAGAGGTGTTAAAAAACTTTAAGGTAAAAACAGAATTGAGATAGTGTGGCCATTGGGGCGAAAGTAGCAGGAAAAAGTAACGAAGTAACACCTTTATAGCAGGAGTGCGCACGGGATAAGGGTAAACTGTGTAACGTGTGTAAGAGGCGGGGTTGGGGATTTCGACGCGTTGTTGTAGAACCTTCTGTCTGAATGTGTGACGCAGCTAACTTTCTTGAACTTTTATGTAAAGGTTACTTGTTCGGAATTCAGCAGTTACCGTGAGAGTCATGATTATGTTGAGTTTCTTTGTTGCCGTTCACTGTTTGGTAGAAGGTCTTGATGTTGTTTGTATATATATATATATATATATATATATATATATATATATAGTATATATACGTAGTATATTTTATATACTATATATATATATATATATATATATATATATATATATATATATATATATAAAGAGAGAGAGAGAGAGAGAGAGAGAGAGAGAGAGAGAGAGAGAGAGATATTGGGCGTTAGGGATGCTACAAGGAATCTGTAGTGTCACCTACCGTGTGCCACGTAAAGCATACCATGGGTGATCCACCTCCCCACTTACGATCCATGTTGTCGTAAACTGAAATATAACAAACTGCGTTAAATACATTCTATAAATGTACGAAATGGATATCGCTTATATATTTCCGCAACGTATTTCATGATGAACATCCCGCATTTTTGAAGAGGCGCTCTATTTTTCCCGAGTTTCGCCCTAAATTCTGGATTAATTTCATGCATGAATTACTCTCCGTAGATTGAAGTACGATTTATTTAAACTAACAAAGAAATATACCCGCATTTTGTTTTTTATTTCCTCCTCGGAAATCATGAATTTTAGAGACTGGATAGAAAATCATTTGCCAGAGTCTATCAGACATGCAACCTCTGAGAAATAATAAGAGAGATCTGGACTTCGATTTAGGTAAATAAAAATGTGAACACAATCTCCTAACCTTCCAAAATTTGGAAATTTTGGGAAAGAAAAATGGCATTGTAGTTCAATGATAATGATTTGTGATGACTGTGATGACAGATGAAAAACATTTTACCAGCATCAATTTCATTTTTAAAAATGGCTTCGTCATTAGAGTTATTTCCATTGGTTTAACAATACAAAATATTGTTTCCACAGTTTTTTGTCAATTGTTGTCCTTAAGTAAGCAACTCCATCCTGTGTATCTTATTTTCCTTTAAACAAGTGGGCATATAGGCCGATCTTGAACTAGTAAGAAATACCTTCATCTAGAGAATTCTTGCAAAAAGATAAAAGGATGATATCCATAGGCTACTTGTTTATAGAATAATGATTTACTTTAATTTTACTTTTAAGGGGATAAATCATACCAAGATAATTTTACCAATATGTGAAAAACACTACCGTACCGAGATGATTAGAATGATATCGACAATCAATGATAAATTCAGTGTTCTCTGGGTTGCCCGGTATCGCTAGATAATCAGTTTAAGCCCATTTTTTTTTTATCTACTAGGTAATATTTTTTACTATTTAGTTTCCAAACATTGTAGACATTTTTTAAGAAAATGTTTTGTATTTCAATATAATATCTAATTCAGTACAGGTGTTCGAATTCGGTTTTGCTTTTTTCATCGTTAACATTTCATTGACCTTTGGTCAAAGGGGCATCCTTCTCCACGGTATTGAAAAGCCAGATCCTCCTCTTTTCTTTGCTAATTTATTCCTTTGTCAAAAACTTGAGTTTTCCTTCCGTGCAGTTTGATGTACTTTCGGTAACATTACCCTGTAGACACCATTCGGGTATATCTTTACTTGTTCTTACCATACTACCTAATGTGAATTTGAATATTCTCTCTCTCTCTCTCTCTCTCTCTCTCTCTCTCTCTCTCTCTCTCTCTCTCTCTCTCTACTTGTGATACCTTTGCAAATGTGGTCGCATATTCCACAGCAAATTCATATACCTACCATACGGAAAACACAGCATCGAAACACTCATTCCTAATCATGGGAAAATCCGAACTTATTCAATTTAGCGAATTGCCTAAGTTAATATTTATTCAGCTGATGAAGAGTCTGTTTTAGTGTAATGGATCGTAAACACACTAAACTGAATAACGGCAATGCAATCTAGTTTCATAAACTCGGTGAATGTTTCTTTTCATGTTTAGAAATTGTTGAATGGCCAGAATTTAATATAATGGACGTCACTAAAAGCATTTCCATTTAAGCCAAAAACTAATGATATAATTATGCAACTGCGGGATGTTCGAACTGCAAACGAATATAATGCATATAAGTATAATTACCTGGTCATTTTCTACCATCAAGACGGAGAATTTATAAACTTTATAAACAATCGTCGTGCCATATTCATCGGAAAAGAGTAATTTTGGTGACCTTATTGAAATATAATACATTATATATATATATATATATATATTATATATATATATATATATATATATATATATATATTATATATATGTATATATATATATATATATATATATATTATATATATATATATATATATATTTATATATATATATATATATATATATATATATATATATATATATATATATATATATATATATATATATATATATATATATATATATATATATATATATATATATTTGTGTGTGTGTGTGTGTGTGCACTCATAATGGAATACTGCTGATAGATTTAACGTTAAGTATTCATTCTGCAAATAACATCTTTGGAGTTTAATAGGGTTTCTTTTCATTTTGAATTAAATTACTCGTCAGCATTTCAAAATCAGAACAATCTCTTCCATTTTCTTATATTATTTTATCCAATTGATGAAACTGAGGCGGGTTTTGTCTGACCTTACGAAGATCGTTCACAGCAAGAAAGTTATGTCAGAGCGAGTATTTTCTCAAGAAATTGCTGACTGCGCTCCTCAAAACAACAGGTTCAAGCGACTCATTAAATAGGTAATAATTGATCATTGATGTTGTTTTATCGCGGATTTGCTTATTACAATCGCTACATTACTATGCAGCTTATGCGGCCCCTCTTTTCCTTCAGAAAATGTCGGTTTTATCTATTCCAGAACCAATAATATATCTCTTGCACGACTGAAAAATCTGTTATGTAGATAAGCTTTTAATAGGGTCATTAATTAAGTTAATTACTACCTATCGCATTAGGATACACTTTAAAGCCTTTTCAGCTCTCCATAATCGATGGATTATCAGGCGGAATTTATTGCTGATAATCACCTGCTTCATGAAAATTATGATCGTAAATTATGTGCTCATTGGATTATCACATTAGTTATTGAGATTTACGTGAATATTTTAGTGGATTACTTCAGGCAAAGCTTTCCTTCGTTATAACACCAACCGAGCTGTGGAATTCTTAACCACTTGATAGTTTGCACTTTTTTTTGAGTTGTTTAGTAATTAATTTGTATTTTTACCGTTTATGGGATTTATTGATTATTGTTTGTCGCTTAAGTGTATGAGTATTCACCAAGAAAATTTAGTCTAGTGTGAATAATCTTACAGAACTAAGGTAACCTAGGTTTATTTTCGATACATTTTTGGAAAGCCATTTTCATGATATTTTCAGAGTTCCATTTTCATAGAATTTTCAGAAAGCCAGTTTAATGATCAGAAAGTCTTTTTATGACATTTCAGAAAGGCTTTTTTTATATTTTCATAAATCCATTGTTATACCAATTTTTAATGACATTTCATAAAGGCATTTTATGGCACTTTGAGAAAGCCTTTTTCATGACATTTTCAGAAACCCATTTTTATGCCATTTTCAGAAGTCCATTTTCAATGACATTTCAGGAAGCTATTTTATGGCATTTTCAGAAAGCCATTTTCATGAAATTTTCTGAAAGCCGTCTTGTGGCATTTTTAGAAAGCTATTTTCATGACATTTTCAGAAAGCCATTTTTTTACTTTTTCAGGAAACTATTTTAATGTCTTTTCAGAAAGCAATTTTATAATTTTTCAGAAAGCCATTTTCATGACATTTTTTATAAAGCCAGAAAACAACTTTCATGACATTTTCAGAAAGCCATTTTATGACATTTTCAGAAAGTCATTTCCATGACCGTTCCATGTATTCCTAAGCTGATGGAAGACAGTTACATTATTTCATTTTGGTTTACCTTTCTTGGTGAAAACAAAAAATTAGAATTCACACGTAGCACAAGAACAATAATTCAACGGGGAATAGCAAACCAATTTGTTTAAGGAGTTTCCAATGATTCAGAAATATTTGTCACGGAAAAATATTTATGGTTATTGCTAAGGAGATTGAAATATGAAAATTATGTCTTTTGATTTTGTGCAGTTAATTATTTGCATTGGGTCGAACCATTTTTCATTCTTTATATATTTGACTAATCATTAAGATATTAGAAATCTATACCATGTGAATTTTTAATTTTTTTATGATTTTTTTGGATGGTTTCACAGTTAAACATAAAAGGAAAGATTAGATTGCAATTTACCTTTACCTCTCATAATAATATTACCATTACATTTTCCCCAGTTATTTTTTTCACATGCCTCTTGCCTTTAGGAAAAGAGAAGAATGTTAATTTTTGGCCAACAGCTGATGAAGACAGAAATTCATCCAAGTACGCCCTCTGAAATGAAGCTGGTCTTACCAATCGTGAATGAAGTGAAAACTTCAGTTTATGGTCTCTCTCCTTGTCATAGGTAATATAATTTATATTAGAAGTAAAGTCCCCTGTTCAATTTTTGTATGTGCGCGTAGCAGACGGAGAGAGAGAGAGAGAGAGAGAGAGAGAGAGAGAGAGAGAGAGAGAGAGAGACATTAATATTACATAGATGTGTAGTTTCAATGGAAATGTATTTGATGCTTTAAAATACATCAAGTTTTCTACCTTCCAGCACACTACATACATACATACGTACATATATTTATATATCTATTATATATAATATATATATATATGTGTGTGTGTGTGTGTGTGTGTGTGTGTGTGTGTGTGCGTGCGTGTGTGTGTGTGCATGTGTGATGTATTTTAAAGCATCAAATATATTTCCATTGAAACTACACATCTATGTAATATTAGTGCTTCTCCTCTCTCTCTCTCTCTCTCTCTCGCTCTCTCTCTCGTCTCTCTCTCTCTCTCTCTCTCTCTCTCTCTCTCTCTCTCTCTCTCTCTCTCTCTCTCTCCGTCTTCTACGTGCACGGTGTAAAAGTGTGGTAAATATTAAAATTTACATAAAAAAATTGAACAGGGGACTTTACTTCTGATATTAAATTATATTACCTATGACAAGGAGAGAAAACATTAACTGAAGTTTTCCCTTCATTCACGATTGGTAAGACCAGCTTCATATAAATAAAAAATTAAATAAATAAAAAATAAATATATATATATATATATATATATATATATATATATATTATATATATATATATTATATATATATATATATACTATAATTATAATATATATATTATAGATATATATATATATATATAGATATTAGATAATATATATATATATATATATATATATATATCTATATATATATATATATATATATATATATATTATTATACGCTTAAAATAGTTACAGAAATGTGGAAAATATTCCGTCTAGATTTTGTTTCTTTAACCAAATCTGTCAACTAGTAAGTGAAACATGGATACGAGTTCCCGTAGACCTTATACCCACTCTCGCGCTAATCGATCCATTCGTGTAACTTAGTAATTTTCGAAATGTAGTGATAACCTGCGTATCTTCCCTGCTGAAATGTTTATCATGGTAAGCGTTGACCATCAGCAATAAGACCTCATGAGAGCGAGCAAAGAATAACTGTTCCCTCAAGCGCTAGAGAGTCGTAATGATGGCAATGGCTCTTTCGCTCAGCCTCTATTTGTCATGGAGAGAGAGAGAGAGATAACGAAAATCACTTTATCTTTCATGGCCGAACAGCTAGAGACCTCACTCTATTACTCATCGTAAGTGATGAAGTCTCCCGCTCAGGTGATACTAGTTTTCCTTGGGCAAATTGATCTTTTTATTATCATTCTCGATTTCCCTATTTCCAGAAATTCACAAATATATAAATTATTTTTATAAGGACAAGGTGCGGATGATTAGCTATGTTTATTATTTGGATGATTGCAAAAGTAATTGGCAAGTATCATACATACACATAAACGATAATAATTCTTGTAACGGCTGACTTTGAAAGCGTTAATATGCAAAGCGTTTTGAAAAAATACAGCAAAACATTGAATGATTTTTTCTTAAAATATATTTAGTTATTCGTGTTAAATTTTCTCACAATTTTGAGTCCAGTATCAAAATTGCCTTATCTACTAACGTAAATCTACAAAGACATAAACATACCTACATACATACATACATATATATATATAATATATATATATATATATATATATATATATATATGCATGTATGTATATATATATATATAATATATATATATATATAATATATATATATCTATATATATATATATATTATATATATATATATATATATATATTATATATATAAAGTGGGGTACTTCATACCCCGTACTACGAAAGATCACGAAAATGTTTTCATTACAAAGTAAACAAATACACAGATGAAAAAATGTGTGTATGCTTTTTAGGAAATCTTTCGTATAAGTAATTCGGCAAGTTTTGCTATAAATGTCACCCTTGTATTATACTCAGGGAATTTGCGCGGGTTAAGTAAACCCTATCCGTTAAGTAAACCCTATCCTATTCTTATCCCTGGCTGCCACCCACCACGTTCCTATATCTGGCAGTTGTATAATTCAATGCGTTGCTCATTAAAGACCCACACTGGATTCTCCAGGTAACAGAGATAAACCTATTATCGTTCCTATGGCAACTAATGAAGGGGAACTTCAGCGTTTCCATTAAATCTGGTCTGGAAAAACAGCAACGGAGGCTATGAACAAATTTTGCGTGTTCTCGTTTCCTTTTTGGAGGTATTGTCTATTTATTTTCTTCTCGGCTTGTTTGCTGGATCAATTTCCTATTCTTTGTTCTGGTCTCTGTTCCTTTCCAAAGAATCAGTTATTTCGTTCGAGCAGAAAAAGAAATGATGGCAAAAAACAATAAAAATCTCAAGCCAGCAGGCCAACGAAAAAAATCCAAATGCCTTCTGGCACTTCTGAAGAATTTTTAGCAGTCGAGAAAAGAGCCATTGCTTTGATATCGTCCCCAGTTTCCCTGTAAAAAAAAAAAAAAAAAAAAAAAAATTTTTTTTTTTTTTTTTTTTTTTGCTCTAAGATCTTAGTTAATAATTTTTTCTGTAAGACTTCTTGAGAAATTTTTCACAGGTTGTCTCTAGTGATAGGACCTCTTTAAATGTTTTAAATACGATTACCTCTTTTATATCTTGAGTTAATTTTTGCTTCCTTGACATGGTTATTGATCTGTCGACGTCTCATCAGGGATAAGGAAGTATTCTCGAGCCTTTTAGAAGGAGCTGAGCTGGTGGGTGGTGGTTGTGAACATAACAATGTTACACGACAGTTCAGGTTTGTAAACTTATTCATTTATATGAAAGAAAACGGTGGATAGTGATTAAGCCGTTTAGATTTTAACGGTTTAACGGATCTTTAAAGAGAATAATGACACAATTAAATGTTTTAACAGTGCAAATACTTTTACACATTGAAAAGTCGTTACCGTTGTGTACTTCGGCTCCAATGACTACAGAAAGTTGCATGTTATTGACCTGATAAGTTAAAGATATTTTTTTTTATAATGATGGACTTGTGTGGGGAGGTAGGAATACATTTTTTTTTTTAATAGGTGGGTTTAGGGCGTATTTTGTGTATGGTGATAGGTAAGCTGCAAATTCCAAGTGTATGAAAGACGAACCTTTCTAAAGGAGGAAGTTATGGTCTCAGAAGGGCGTGAGATAAGCAGCCTGGTTTGAAGGTATGTGTGAGAGCGTCGGATTGTGTGGTCGTGAGAGAGGAGGTCAGCTTTAGACTGTTTGATGTACGTTGTTGGCTTCTTAAAATCTGATTAAAGGCCTTTGGTTTTGATCTTTTACGCTGTACTGAAAGATACTGAGGAAATAAGAGACTAAATCGAAAGAGTAGGCTTAAGCATCAGCTGTTTGTTCGTTCGCTTAAAAAACCAGAATTCGCGATTATAGGAGCCTGAAAATATAAATGACAACTCACCACAAATTTGAAAACAGAATAAAAGGTAACATACAAAGGGGTATGCAACGTTGCATAAAAAACGGGAAAGAAGTGACAGATTCTGACGACTGAGTAATTATGAAGGACTCCTGTTTATCTGTGATTTCATTTAAAGTTGAGATACGGATTTGGTTGTGAGAGCAGAAAGAGGTTATAGTAGATTCACATCAACCGTGCATTTGATGTCTAGCCAGTCCCTGACGACGCTCCTGATTGGCTCTTGAAAGGCCAATTGCAGGACTGGAAACTCTCAGTCCCTCTCGAGAGTTCACATAGGCAGGATGTATGTTCCACCTCTCCTTTCGATGTAATTACACGGTGAAAGTAGGCAGTCGGTTTTATTGCTAAACTTAAAAGCACTGAATTTCTAATTGAGAGCCACATATAGTTCTGCTTGCTATTCATATGTTTTGTGAGGCTTTTCTCGAAGAAGTAATGCAATATTGGCAAGATACAACGTGAAGCTGTTTCATATTTCTGAATTTTATGGGAGGATGTTGAGGCGAAGTAGTATAATGCTTCGTCAGTTTGAAGAAATTAATTATTAATGAATTCATCAGAATGGCACGACTGTCTGGTTAATGATAGACAATGTGTGAAAGAAAGCTTCGCCTGGTTATGTCACATTAACTGCGATAAGAATTTTACGAGGACAATAACTTGCCACGCCTGCGAAGTACGTTGTTAATATACGAGCTGAAAGACTTCTTTCCCCCACATCCAATAAGCTTTTTACGTTAGTCGTCATAAATCCAAGGATATAACTCCCGTCTCAGCGTCGTTTAGCATTTCTCACTCCTTTCACCAGACATGATAGGAAGGTGACGAAGGAAATGATAATCTTTATGTCTTCATCAGAGACATGTTTCCTTTTACGGGAAGAGCATTAACTTTTATATTCCAAAGATAACAGCGTAATGGGAGGGATATGTGATCTTTCATAAACCAGGATCATATTGGCGCAGTAAAGCGAAAGGAGAGAGAGAGAGAGAGAGAGAGAGAGAGAGAGAGAGAGAGAGAGAGAGAGAAGAGCACTAATATTACATAGATGTCTAGTTTCAATGCAGAATAGCAAGGGAATTGAAGGAAAAAGATAGATTTCCCTCGGCTATCGATGCAAGAATTGACAACCAGAATTCCGCCATATAACTGAAAGCACAAAAATAACAAAGATGATAATTTACTTTATAACAGAGCTGTAAGGTATCATACCGAATAGTAGTAGTACCTTATGACATTTGTTTTATACCGACTGCCTACATCTTGTATTGAGTTTTTATCTATTTTCTTTATATGAAAATATTCAGATCA
Organism: Macrobrachium nipponense; assembly: GCF_015104395.2. Classification (NCBI taxonomy): domain Eukaryota; kingdom Metazoa; phylum Arthropoda; class Malacostraca; order Decapoda; family Palaemonidae; genus Macrobrachium; species Macrobrachium nipponense. Next base: position 77,368,188 of record NC_087210.1, on the reverse strand, counting down.
GTATTTAATAACAGAATCATCAAGAGAGGAACTATAAGGGAAAACATAGCTAAATTTTATTTCTAAATTCAAGAAACTGTGATGTAAGCTAAATGGCCTTGTGATATTCTTGTTCCATGTTCATACATGTAAATAGACAGGAACCGTGAATTTCATGAAGAATAAAAGAATCCTCAGTATTCTAATGTAAAACTTTGTCCCTTGAAGTCACGTTTTTTATACAGTCCCACATGAATAATTTAAATACACTTAATTTTATTTGAATAACTACCTGCGGAAACGAGAGAGAGAGAGAGAGAGAGAGAGAGAGAGAGAGAGAGAGAGAGAGGAAATATTATGGTATTATCGAAGCGTTTTCAGGATTACCTCGTCGAGGCAGTTGTGGTCCACTTTTCTGTATTCCTCCTACTCCCCCTCCCCCAGCTGCGACCCACAGGGGTCAGCTAGCAACTAGATTTTGATTCACTGCTGAGGGGCTTACTGGATTTTATGGCATACGCATTTCCTCCCGAGTTGAAAATAGGAGCCTCAGATTATGAGCTGAACCCTTACCACTGCATTACGAGGAAGTTGAGGATAAAGAAGCTAGTTTTATTTTGAAATAATCCTTTTTATTAATGAATTCTATCGACTGAGGCAATAAAATAAATATCTCATAATGCAAGCCTTATCTGATTACCATGCTATAAATCAGCCTTCCTATGCAGAATGCAATCTGCATTCCTTGCCTATGGTTAATAATATCAAAATGCAACATTAGGCCAAGTTATTACTAGCCTATGTGATATTTTTTAAAGTTAATTACGTTAATTTAAATGCCTGAAGTTAATTACAGAAAGAGCAACAAGCTAATTTATTTTACTATTCGCTTCAAATCGAAGTCTAAATTTCATAAGCATAATTTTTGCATCTCAACCCAAACTTGGGTAATTAAGGAAATTAATGATCATTTTCATTTAAGCAAAAGAATAGCGCTAGGTATAAGTATCGGGCTGAAATACATAAAAGCTCATAATAGTTGAGCGTTTGGCAAGCGCAAGCGCAAAAGGGACGAGGATGTACGCAACAACCTGCAATATGATTATATATATATATATATATATATATATATATAATATATATATATATATATATATATATGTATGTATGTATGTATATATATATATATAACAGCATACAGCAGGGTCCAGTTAAACACATCAAACAGGCCATATTTATTTATACGAGACGTTTTGCATCCTCAATCTGCAGGAATAACATACACTACGTTAAACTTTACAAAAAAAACTATATTATATATGTTGAGAGAAGAAAAATACAAGAATTAAAATTAATACAACTTAAAAAGTATACAGTTCTCACCAAACCATCCAAAGGAAAAGGAGAATTCTTTTTTATATATATATATATTATAATATATTAATATATATATATATAGATTTATATATATATAAATATATATATATATATATATATATATATATATATATATATATATATATATATATACATATATCCTATATATATACCTTGACCATTCTTCTGTAAAGGTGTTTCCCCTAAAAGGATCGATTCAAAGGAAAGCATGAAAGCGACTTGGACCCTGTTTATCCTGTTACTATCGATTTAAAAGCAAGAGCGGCGTACAAGCAGCAAAACAATTAACAACTTCAAACGGCTGGAATCATATATGTTTGTTTGTTTATAGTTTATACATATCTGTTGTTGATCTCAGAAAATTAAATGAAGGACAGTTCAAAACAATACTATGCTGCACTGCTACGACGAGCGCATCCATACAAAAACAATTTGATGTAACAGCAGGTAGAAATATTTAATGCTCTGTGTTGAAATAAACCATTTTCACTTTACGAAAGGAAACTAATTTTAGAGAAATGTATGTATCGCGTCCAACATTGACGCCAAAAGGAATTAAAATAAACACATCTTCGCCAACAGAAAGTATATTACACATAACGGTTGTAGTTGACAATGCAGCTTATAATAACGAAGAGGTAGTTTAATATTGGAAAAAATATTGCTAAAATAAAAAATTGCATTTCCGAAAAATAAAAGCTGAAACTAGCAATACTGGTTGCATGGGACCTGCGTAAAAACCCTAGTCCTTTTGAAATTTATTAATTAATTGCAGTAACAATGTTTAATTCACAGGCTACTATCCTGCATTAAAAGAAAATACAGTAAATGTGATTATTTCTTTTAAAAATTTTGCTATTATGCTACAACGATTCTTTTTGAGGAAATGTTATATTTTCAAAATATATGACTGCAATGTATTTTTCGTGCATAGGTCGAGGCTCACAGGCATATATATGTATGTATGTATATATATATATATATATATATATATATATATATATTTATATATGAATTTTTATACATACAATACATACATAGGTACACACACACATATGTATATATATGTTTATATATATATATATATATATTATATATATATAATATATATATATATATATATATATATATATATATATATATATATATATATTATGACGAAGTGCCAAGTATCTGGTTATCACACTTACCATTCATTAATTGTTACCTCACAAAAACCAGACACCTGAACCCTCATCACAGGTACTAAACGCCTGAATACTCTAAAAGCAACAGCAACAGTGATCCCTTAACAACTTACCAGTATTGCAGAAAATCAGACTAAGTTCATCAAAACAGATGTGAGGCAATTTTGTAAGTGATTAAATTAATCAAAGGGCATCACTCTATCAACAACTTTAAAATTCTAAGTATTTCCCTGATTTCAGAAGTCTAAGTACTTCCCTGGTTCTAAGTCACTTCAAGTTAAGTGAAGGAAAACAGATCAATTACCACTCTATGTTTTTACCTAACATCAATATAATCATATGCAAATATACTGGTTAGAAATGAAAACACTTATAAAAATTTTAAATACAAAAATTTATTATTAAACTCAAAATTTATAAGTGAAATTCACAATATCAGGGAAAATTACTGTTACTTGAAAACAAAGTAAAGATTAATTAATTACTGAATCAAATTAAGTAGAATTAAATCAAAATTAATTTATCACAAAATTCAAGATAATTAATTCAATCAAAATTCAAAAGTGTTAGGCAATAATTGAAATTTAGAAATTAATTCACAAGTGCTAAACAATAATAAAACTTGAAATAATTCGAAGTAAATGCAAATTAATTCACATGTGTTAAATTCAATTAAATGTGCAATGATTAAATAATGAAAATAACTAAGTTAATTAAACTGTGAATGTAAATGGAAACAGAATAATGTGGAAAATACCAAAATTGCAAAAAGTATTAACCACACAGAATATAAAATAAAAACACGCACTTCAATAAGAAAATGAATAAATGCACAAAAATAAACAAACACAAAACACAAAAATTTGCAATGTGTAAAAATGTAAATAGTTTCACTCAAACCATTGTAACTATCAGTTATCAGTTCTCTAAACCTTCGTAACCATCAGTTATTAGTTTTTACCTAACCACTGTTCATATTAGTTATTAGTTGCAACTAATAAAAATATAACACACTTTACCTTTTTGGTATACCAATTTCTTTCTTTCTTTGCTGCAGGCTTGTTTCACTCTTTCACAAAACTAGGCGCCGTTACACAACAATGTTTATTCAGATTCCACAAAAAACACTAAATAAACTCTAAGAAATATCAAATCTGAAATTTACAAGTTACGAGTGACCATTCAATAAGTACGAAATCGTTACGTTACTTTAAAATCAAAAGTGCTATGCGATGGAGAGAGAGAGAGAGAGAGAGAGAGAGAGAGAGAGAGAGAGAGAGAGAGAGATGTGATCGCTTTGAGTATCTAAGCCCGAATGAAATCTTTCATTTCGCACAAGAGCTGGGCAGTGGATCTGGTACAAAACGTTTTGGGACACAATTCTTTCCAGAAGCTTCGAAATCTGATGCAACATTACATACAAACTGTGAAATTTGCATGTGGCACTTGGCAAAGACATACGCGTACGAGACCAGTATACATTCATGTTCGTACCCGATCGAGATGAACGTCAAGTGATAATTAAGAATGACATGTTTTGATAACAACACAAAGACTCGAGCTCCCTTAATCTCGAGGAGATGAAAAGTTACTGAAACAATTCTAGCTTTGAACGGACAAAGAAAATCTCTCTATTTCTACATTCTACGTTATATATTCTTTTTAAAATATGTTATGCAAAATCTGAACACACATTTAAACATCCTATCTCTAAGCTATCTAGGAATCTGAAAAAATGTTGCCAAAATCTTATACACAATATTTTATACAGTCAAAGAGGGGATATATGCGTTTTGAAAGTAGCAATGTATAATATACCTTCCCCAAGAAGATTTTTTATCACGGTGTTGAATCCAACGATTCGCAACGAGATAAATAATCAGCAACTACATTGTTTTTGCCACTAATGTGCTGCACTCTTAAGTTATACTGTTACAGGCACAAAGACCACCTGGTCAGTCTTTGATTATGGTTTTTCATTTTCTGGATAAATGATAGTGGATTGTGATCAGACAACTCTAAAATTTCTTCATTCCTAGGTCTATTCACATACACATAAAACTTTTTCAAAGCTGTGATTAAAGCTAAAGTTTCCTTCTCAATTGTTGAGTACACTTTCTGATGTTTTTTCAATTTTGAAGACATGAAGCACACAGGATGGTAGATATTATTTTCATCTTCTTGAAGTAGAACAGCTCCAATGCCACAGTCCGACGCATCAACTTGTATCACAAATTTCTTGTCGAAGTCTGGAGCTTGAAGTACTAGTCTTGAAGTTAAAATGGCTTTTACCTTCTCAAAGGTTTCTTGACACTCTGGAGTCCAAACAAACTTAGCTTTGGGACTAGTTAAGTCTGTCAAAGGAGCTACTAAGGCTGAGAAATTTGTGCAGAAATGACAATAGAATCCAGCCATGCCTAAGTATCTCTGTAGCTGTTTCCTGGTAGTAGGTGAGGTAGCCATACGGATACCTTCTACATTAGCATTTACTGGAGCAAGAAGGCCTTTCCCAACTTCAAACCCAAGATACTGCACAGTTGCCTTTCCAAACTCACTCTTCTCTAGGTTGACTGTTAATCCTGGTTCTTGTAGCTTCTTGAAAACTTTCCTCAGAATCTTCAGATGTTCTTCCCACGTTGTAGAGTAAGTCACGATGTCATCTAGGTATACACCTACTCCTTCTATCGATCCTAGCAGTTGATCCATCACTCCTTGAAATGTTGCAGGTGCATTCATCAAACCAAACAGCAGAACAGTATACTGATACAGTCCAAATGGAGTAATAAAAGCTGACAGCAACTTCGCATTCTCATCTAAGGGAATTTGATAATATCCTTTCAACAAGTCTATCTTGGAAACAAACTTGGCTTGCCCAATATTATCAAGTAACTGATCTATAAGAGGCAAAGGATAATTATCAGCCACACTGATAGAATTCAGCTTCCTATAATCAGTACACATCCTTAATGAAACATCTGGTTTCTTCACTAACACACATGGAGAAATGAAGTGACTTGAACTGGGTTCTGCTAATCCATGTTGTAGCAAATACTCAACTTCCTTTTTCAAAACATCTCGATGATAAGGTGATAAGCGATAGGCTCTTTGCTTGAAAGGTTTTCCATCTTCTTGAATCTTGACCTCATGCTTGTTCAGATCAGTACGTCTAGGCACATCTGCAAAAATTTCTGGGAAACTTCTAATTACGTCACTTAAGTCTTCACCTTGTTCAACACTCAGATGTTTCAACTTCTCCTCCAGATTTTCCAAAATTGAAAAATTATTCATCTTGCTTGCAGCTCCCAATTCATAGCCATCATCGTCTTCTTTAGATAAAGTTGTTTGTGTTACTGACACAGCTTCAGTTTTAGTTTCTGAGAAATAAGGTTTCAAGAGGTTCACATGTATCTTCCTTTGTGAAGACTTCTTCTCCTTTCTGGTGTTTAAACCACATACGTTCTATCACTTAACTTCTGAATTATCTTGTAAGGACCTTGAAATTTATTAGTGAGGGGAAATCTCTTGACAGGTAAGAACACTAACACTTGATGACCAACACTAACTTCTTAGCTTAGTCTTAGCATCAAATCTCCTTTTCATTTTCTCTTGACTAACTTTCAAATTTTCTAAAGAAAATTTTCTAATCTCTTTCAACCTTTTCCTTAAGTTCTTCACATGCACTCCTTGGCTTTCCTCTTGATTTTCTCCTCAATTTTCTGCAAGAATCTTCAATGGTCCTCTAACTTTTCTTCCAAAAATCATCTCATTAGGTGAACATCCCATACTTTCTTGATAAGCACTCCTAACTTTAAACAACATTAATGGTAAACCAACATCCCATTCTCTTCCTGACTCAGAACACTATTTTGTCAGCATACTTTTCAATGTCTGGTGGAACCTTTCCAAGGTACCTTGAGTTTCTAGATGATAGGTAGTGGATAACTGTTGTTTCATTCCTAACAAATTCATCACATCCTGGAATAACTTTGAAGTAACGTTCATTCCTCTGTCACTTTGTACTATTTCTGGTATACCAAACTTTGAGAAAAACTCCACAGGTTTTTCAGCAACTATCTTGGCAGATATGTTTCTAACAGGGATTGCTTCTGGATATCTTGTCACAGGACACATTAATGTTAACAAATACTCATTTCCTTTTTTTGTCTTCGGCAGCGGCCCAACCATATCTATAGTCACTTTGCTAAAGGGTTCTCCTCTAACTTCTATAGGTTGTAGGGGGGCTTTCTGGATGGTTTCATTCGGTTTTCCAGCTATCTGGCAGGTATGACACTCACGACAGAATCTGCTAACATCTTTGTGAAGTCCAGGCCAGAACAAATATTTTATGATCTTCTCCACAGCCTTCCTGATTCCCATATGTCCAGACTCATGGGCTACTGCAACCACTTGCTTTCTCAATGGATATGGAATCAAAATTTGATGATATTCACCCCATACAGTATCTCCTGGTACATCTGTAGGTCTATACTTCCTCATCAGCAAACCTTCCTTCAGATAATAACAGGTAGGAGTTTGTTGCATCTCTTCCCGATCAATAACTCTGAAGAACAAATCAGTTAACGATGCATCCTTCTTCTGCAAGTCCATTAGCTTCTCTCTTGTCACTTGACCAACTTCAAGGGTTGAATTCTCAATATCTGCTAACCCAGCTACTGTAGTTTCACTACTGTCTTCAGTAACACTTTGACTACTCGGAGTCTCTTCAGGAACATTAGGTTCTTCTTCTTCATCGTCGTCGTCTTCTTCATCTTCTTGGAAAATCTCTTCTTGGTCAGCACTATGGGAAAAATCACTTCCCTGGAACAATTCTTCTAACCACAAAGATCCTTCACTTGATCCTTCTTGGGTGTGTAAATCCTCAGTTTCTTCACTTGCAGTCGTAGTCTTCTTCATACTTCTGGCAGTTACACAACTAGGAAACAGGTGGGGGTTATTCTTCTCCAACTCTATTGTAGGACTAATCCTCAATGGTTTGTCTGTCACTAGTCACTACAGGACAAAGTATAAATGGCACACCACCAACTTCATTCCCCAACAGAACATGTACACCTTCCACAGCCAGTGAGTTCTTTACAGCAAAATCAACATTCCCTGTCACCAATTCACATGACAGGTGTAAGCGGCATATAGGAGTGACTTCCTCTCCTCCTATACCCTTCAAAATAACTGAATCTCCTGTGAGACTCTTCTCCAACTGTGGGTGAGAACCATGTACTACCACACTATGGTTACTCTCTGTATCACATAATATCTTGACTGGTACCTGCACACTTCCTTCTTGAGTTGACAACATACCCCCATAGATATATGGCTTGAAAGCCTCCACACTGCTAAGCCACTCACTGCTTGAGGTAAAATTTCCGCTGGTTGCTAAACATTCATCTTGTTCAGTTTCATTCTTCTCTGGAGTCTGATTCTTTTCCACACTGCTCTTCGTAGTTTGTTTCACCTGGTCACCTTTCACAACTTGACCAACTGGCTTTGACTGCTGTTGATTCCGGTAACACTCTTGACTGTAGTGTCCTACTCTTCCACACTTGAAACAGACAACATTAGGTTTCTGTAACTGTCTTGAAAAACTGGATGAGGATTTCATATTAGCTTGCTGAGTTGTATTACCTTGTGTACTCTTAGTAGTATCACTTGAAGGTTTCCCATTAAATTTGTTCCTGTTATTTGGATAAAACTTAAAACCTGGGCATTGTTGACTTTGGTACTTGACATTGTAATTACGTCTACTACTGATTATATTGTAATCTTCACTCAGTGTAGCAGCTTTGTCAAGTTTCTTCACCTCTCTCTCTCAAATAGGCTCTTATATGTTCAGGAATTCCCTTAAGATACTGTTCAAGAACAAGTAACTCTTCTAACTCATCAAAAGTTCTAACCAACGCTTGAAACACCTTCTCACTTTGTATGCATAATCTAAGAATATTCCCTTTTCATCTTTTCTTAAATTTCTGAATCTTTCATTGTAGTACTCTGGGGTCATCTGGTAAACTTGTAGCACACTGTGTTTAAGTACCTTGTAGTCTTTACACTGATCAGCTGTTAAGGCTAGATAGGCACTTCTCCCTTTACCAATCAAGGCACTTTATGGCAAAACTGACCATTTATCTTCTGGCCATCCCATATCTAAAGCCACTTTCTCAAAGTGATCAAAAAACTCATCTGGAGCTTCTTCAGTAAACTTAGGGATTAAATTCTGTACTCTTACTACATCAAATACAGGGTCTTGATTACCTTGGTTAGGGTTAGACAGTGTTACAGGTAATGTGGATCTAGCTCTTAGCAATTCCATTTCCCTTTCATGTCTTGCGATTTCTCTTTCCTCTTTTATCCTTTCTCTTTCCTCTTCTGCTGCTTTTTCTTCTCTTTCTCTTCTTTCTTGTTTTTCCCTGTCTATTCTTTCTCTTTCAGCTTAATCAAATTCTCTTCTGCTTCAGTGCGTCTAAGCTCTAACTCTGCATCACTTTTCTCCTTCTTTTCTGCTTCCTTATTCATAAGATCAGTACGTGCTACATTCAACAACTCTTGAGCCAATTCTAACTCATCTTCATCAGTTATTCTACCAGAGTTTATCAATGAATCCATAGCAATACATCTTATTTGTGCCTTTACCATACTAGTGGACACATAACCACCACAGGCCACTGCTAAAGCGCTCCACTGTGCTTTAGTTAGAGTGGTTTCAGATAAAGCTTGGATGGAAAGGGCTGCTAAAAATTCCTGAACCTTGAACTGAGCCATTTTCCTTTAAGTTATCAACTTACAATTCAATACAATAAATGCAAAACAAAAACTATATGGTCACTCTCCTAACAAAATATATCCCTAACACCATCAGTATATACTAGAGTGATAATTAAATCTGTTTTCCCGGGTCTCTGGGCACCATTAATATATACTTGTGACGAAGTGCCAAGTATCTGGTTACTACACTTACCATTCATTAATTGTTACCTCACAAAAGCCAGACACCTGAACCCTCATCACAGGTACTAAACGACTGAATACTCTAAAGGCAACAGTGATCCCTTAACAACTTACCAGTATTGCAGAAAATCAGACTAAGTTCATCAAAACAGGTGTGAGGTAATCTTGTAAGTAATTAAATTAATCAAAGGGCATCACTCCATCAACAACTTTCAAAGTCTAAGTATTTCCCTGATTTCAGAAGTCTAAGTACTTCCTTGGTTCTAAGTCACTTCAAGTTAATTTAAGGAAAACAGATCAATTACCACTCTATGTTTCTACCTAACATCAATATAATCATATGCAAATATACTGGTTAGAAATGAAAACACTTATAAAAATTTTAAATACAAAAATTTATTATTAAACTCAAAATTTATAAGTGAAATTCACAATATCAGGGAAAATTACTGTTACTTGAAAACAAAGTAAAGTTTAATTAATTCTTGAATCAAATCAAGTAAAATTAAATCAAAGTTAATTTATCACAAAATTCAAGATAATTAATTCAATCAAAATTCAACAAGTGCTAAACAATAATAAAACTTGAAAAGAATTCTAAGTAAATGCAAATTAATTCACGTGTTAAATTCAATTAAATGTGCAATGATTAAACAATGAAAATAACTAAGTTAATTAAACTGTGAATGTAAATGGAAACAGAATAATGTGGAAAATACCAAAATTGCAAAAAGTATTATTCACACAGAATAAAAAATAAAAACACACACTTCAATAAGAAAATGAATAAATGCACAAAAATAAACAAACACAAAACACAAAAAATTTGCAATGTGTAAAAATGTAAATAGTCTCTCTCAAACCATTGTAACTATTAGTTATCAGTTCTCTAAACCTTCGTAACCATCAGTTATTAGTTTTTACCTAACCACTGTTCCTATTAGTTATTAGTTGCAACTAATAAAAATATAACACACTTTACCTTTTTGGTATACCAATTTCTTTCTTTCTTTGCTGCAGGCTTGTTTCACCCTTTCACAAAATCAGGCGCCGTTACAAAACAATGTTTCTTCAGATTCCACAAAAAAACACTAAATAAACTCTAAGAAATATCATATCTGAAATTTACAAGTTACGAGTGACCATTCAATAAGTACGAAATCGTTACGTTACTTTAAAATCAAAAGTGCTATGCGATGGAGAGAGAGAGAGAGAGAGAGAGCGAGAGAGAGAGAGAGATATGTGATCGCTTTGAGTATCTAAGCCCGAATGAAATCTTTCATTTCGCACAAGAGCTGGGCAGTGGATCTGGTAAAACATTACATACGTTACATACAAACTGTGAAATTTGCATGTGGCACTCGGCAAAGACATACGCGTGCGATACCAGTATACATTCATGTTCGTACCCGATCGAGATGAAGGTCGAGCGATAATTAAGAATGACATGTTTTGATAACAACACGAAGACTCGAGCTCCCTTAATCTCGAGGAGATGAAAAGTTACTGAAACAATTCTAGCTTTGAACGGACAAAGTAAATCTCTCTCTTTCTACATTCTACGTTATATATTCTTTTTAAAATATGTTATGCGAAATCTGAACACACATTTAAACATCCTATCTCTAAGCTATCTAGGAATCTGAAAAAATATTACCAAAATCTCATACACAATATTTTATACAGTCAAAGAGGGGATATATGCATTTTGAAAGTAGCAATATATAATAATAATATATATATATATATATATATATATATATATTATATATATAACACCTATAGCTTAATGTACATATATATGCATTTAGACCTAAACATCGAAGATTACAGGAAGTAAATATATTCTTTTTAAAATATGTCATGCGAAATCCTTACACACATTTAATCCTGTCTCTAAGCTATCTAGGAATCTGAAAAAATTTTGCCATAATCTTATACACAATATTTTATACAGTCAAAGAGGGTGTATATGCGTTTTGAAAGTAGCAATATATAGTAATATATATATAAAACACCTATAGCTTAATGTACATATATATGCATTTAGACCTAAACATCGAAGATTACGGGAAGTAAATATTCCAGCCAACAATTATAAATCAGACGTGTTTTCTGTTTTATAAACAGAGATAGTTATTCGCTCGTCCAGATCTGTTCAAATATTAAGATTTTGGCCTTCCATGTCACATTACACTGTAATGCGTCGATGCCAATTGATTGATAAAGCAATTAATTCTGAGGTACTTTAATGCGTCATAATAGATTGCATTCGGCAAATAAATGAAAAATGCATTTTTTGATCCCAGAAATCCTCAGCAGAGCAATTCTCTGATTTACCATTTTTGTTGCAATACATCTCACTTACGCGTGAAATTGAAGAGATGAAATTGAAAAGGCTGCAAAAAGCATACTGTATATGATTTATTCGTTGGCTGCGATATGTATCCAGCTACGAAGCGTTAAAGCGATTTAATATTGAAAGAGGGACGGCATGGAGGCAATCTAGCAAAGTGTCCACCACGGTGAGATTAACTTCCCGATGGTACGAAAGAGTGTTCGGCTGGACGCGCGAACACCGATCCATGTACTACGGTGAATCTAACTCCTTTTGGTGTTCTTGTTTCCAGCTACAGAACCATCGTCGCCTTTCATAGACGTACACATACCTATGTGTGTATATATTTATATATATGTATATATATATATATATATATATATATATATATATATATATATATATTATATATATATATATGTGTGTGTGTGTATGTGTGTGTGTTTATGTATATATAAAAATAGATATATAGTTCATACATATATGCATGTCATGTATGCACGTCTTGGGTGTGTGTGTGTGTTTATTTATGTATGTATGCATGTGTGATGCGTTGCCACACACACACACACACATACACACACACATATATAAATATATATATATATATTATATATATATATATATATATATATAAATATATATATACATATATATATATATATATATGTATATATATATAATATATATATATATATATATATATATATATATATATATATATATATATATATATATATGTATATATATATATATATATATATATATATATATATATATATATATATATATATATATATATATATATATATATATAGATATATATATATCATATATATATATATAATATCTATTTATATATATACAGATATATAGATATAGATATAGACATGTATACATATACATATATACACACGCGTGTATAGTTTTTGCTTCGTTCTCTTTATTGTATCATCATATCACTGGCAATTCGTAAGGCATGTTTTCTTCAGTCAAACATTTCTTCTTTTACGAGCTATTCTATGCTGAGAATTATTTTCCGATATTCATTTTTCAGACACTCCATTATTTCTCTCTCTCTCTCTCTCTCTCTCTCTCTCTCTCTCTCTCTCTCGACTCTACTCTCTCTCTCTCTCTCTCTCTCTCAGACCGCCACAACACAAATCATTCGGGAAGAACATTCCATCATCATGCTTCTTCTTCATGTTAATTAATTACGTAATGCCTCCTTAATTTCCCTAATTAATCGACCAAACTTCATTAGCGGTCTAATTTGATTTGCCTCCACTCTGAGTTACAGATTATTCAAGCAATTGAATTATACTTGCGCGAAATTCGTTATAATCAACCGCAGAGGCATATGCCGTTCATATCCTTGTGACGACAGGGAGATTTTTTCTTCATTTCGCTGCCAGTCGTGAATTTTCGTTCCAAATCTGAAATTATTACGAGCCAGAATGGGTGGACTTTTGATTAGATGCAGTTGGGGCTGTTATAATATCGGGGAAATTGCTTTTCTGTGTCACTGCCATTAAATGTCGATTTTTTTTAAATTATTGATTAGCCGCATGTGAGATCACTTTGAAAATACAGCTATATAACAGAGTGATATGTATAATATCGCTGAAAATTAAATATATATATATACACACACACACAAACACCACACACACACACACATATATATATATATATATATATATATATATATATATATATATATATATATATAATATATATATATATATATATATATACATATATGAAAATATATTAATTCCGAGGTAGAGCGAATTAGATGTTAAAGGACATTAGTAGCCCGAATAATTTGTATGAATCATGATGATGTGATAATTATTCAGACACACGCACACACCCATATATATATATATATATATATATATATATATATATATATATATATATATATATATATGGGTGTGTGTGTGTGTGTGTGTTTGTGTGTGTGTGAGTGCGTGTGTGTGTTTGTGTATATATAACGATTTTCCCATTAACAATCTTTTACCTTCTCAAAATATTTTTTTTGTTGTCTTTTGAATATCGTTTCCTGTCTCATCTTTTTGACAGCCTTAATCTATATCAAAAGGAAAACATGCCATCAATAAAACGCTATATTTTGGCGAGGAGTATTGTCATCATAGGCTTAAAAACTTTATGTGAAACTTACAGACTTGATTGGATCTGCCACTATCATGTCTCTGCCAAGTAAGGGAGACACTCTGGTTTCGTCGCGTATCACAGCCAAAGAAACTTGTGACATTGAAGGACAGACAATATAATTTCTTTTTATATTTTTTTTCAAAGCTCCAACGGTTCCCCTCCCCTAGAAGGACGGGACACTTCATCTTAGGTTAACTTGGGATAGGGAAGGTCATTTTGGAGTTGTATCTTATATATTATCGTTAATAACTCAGTAGGGGTGTTAATGGGTCAACATAACCTTTATGTAGAAACTTCACGACATAATCATAAGAATCACAAACATTATCGGAGAAGCTAATCTGGGAATGTATAGGTTATTAAGGACTATGTTCAGTAAACCAGGAACCAGGAATTAAGCATAGAAAGTAGACCCCTAGAGTCTGAGTATGTAGTAGCAACCATTTTTACATATATTAAGCTCGGTAATGTAACATCAGCCAGTACACATACCTGAGTGCTACATGCCCTTTTGGAATGAAATATCGCCTGACTTACTGGTTTGAATTTGTTTTTGTGTCAGCATATATTTTCAACCTTGACGTGAAGCATCGCGAGAAATGCTTTTGAAGTGATGATGCATAAATGCAACGACAAAAGAATAAAAAAAAAAAAAACGATACATCAAAGTGAGTCGCTTCGTGATTTTATAACGGTAGTTGCCCTTGATGATATTGTTGTAGATAATGTTATCATTTCCGATTTATTTCCTTTATCTCACAGGCCGTAAAAAGTCCCAGCGACAACCTTTGAAGTTGCATCGGTTCTTTCACACAGAGAGATACCAACCGGTTAATCATGCAGTAAGTTAGATATTTAAAATTCCGATTAAAATAAGAAGTAAATTGCGACATTTGCTACAAAACAACCCCGTCCTGTTGCCTTGAAACCGAATAACTCAATCGTGTCCTTCGGCTTTCAGCGTAGCGTGAAAAAGTAATGGATGTTTTTCATCTTCAATAAAACATTGATTATGCGTCAGAAGAATTCTTGGAGGAAAAAATCTACTGTCTTTTTGGAAGACTCTTCTTTGAAGTCGCGATATCAAAGAAACCCAATTCTCTCGCTCTTTTGGAAACTAGGAGTGTTTTATCACTTCATGAAACTAAGCCCTTCTGGTACGTGTCGGTATATATATATATATATATATATATATATATATATATATATATATATATATATATATATATATATATATATATATATATTACTGACTTATTTCTATATTAGTCCGTTTCCCTTAAAAGAGGTTGACCACTGCCACATTTATCTTTTAGCTGCTCATTAGCAACGCGTCGAACACACCTTAACCAGCAGACAAACATTCTGCGTCTTTCACTCACATCTTGTTGGCATCAATTATTCTGCAACTCATTCTTTCTCATCATACTGGGTAAAGATATATTTCCTCTCAAACACTTATGCAATGAGCTGTTTCTGTTTTCCTACCATAAACGTTAAGCGGCCATCTTTCTAAGCTTCCTTTTACACTTGTAACTTTGCTCTTGTTCATATTTATTCTCTAGTTTCTCCTTTCGCAAGCATTTTTTTTTTCTAAAGCCTTCATTTGTTTTCATCAGTTTTTCGTAACTATGCGCGAACACGAGACATTCCCGTTACTTTCATTTCCATTATTTTACCCAGAAGCTTTTCACTGATATTTAGTGTACTTTCTTTTATTTATCAAATCGCTCAACCCATAAGGGGCACATGACTTATTGTTATTTAAGCCCGAGTTTTCCGCAAAACCAGACGCTGTAGGCACTTCAATTTGTAACCCACACTTTAACTGTATCACAGAAAAGGGTTTATTGCTATCAAAACTTTATCCTATGTGAAAAAAAAAATCCTACAACCTCGCTCTATCAGTTCTGTTAAAAGATGCGTGAGTTCAATACCCAATCAAAATTTACTCTGCCATATTGCTTACGGTGGACCTCGACGAGGTAGTCATCATCATAACTCAGTGGTAATAGTCGTAAGTCTCTCTCTCTCTCTCTCTCTCTCTCTCTCTCTCTCTCTCTCTCTCTCTCCTCACACACACACACACAAACTTTATTACGAAAAATTATGCAGAGAATATTATACGGACACACGCGATTTTCATAGACGCTTTTCAAACCCAGTCATGCCATTTGTTCCCACCAATGATGCCCCCTCAGGTTTGGTAAGTGACCCGTTTAGAGTGTCGAGAAGACCTCGTTGGGTACGAAAACTTAAAACTAATTAATGACGGTAACGAAAGACATAACTTCCTGATGCTAATGAAAACTCTCCTTCCGGCAAAACAGCTCTCTCTCCTAATTTCACTATCAGATGCTTTCCGTTTTGCTGATTTAAAAGCTTGTACGTTTGGGAGCCATATATGTATGTATGTATGTATGTATGTATATATATATATATATATATATATATATATATATATATATATATATATATATATATATATATATATGTGTGTGTGTGTGTATGTGTGTATGTATGTATGTATGTATGTATCTATGTATATTATATATATATACATATATATATATATATATATATATATATATATATATATATATATATATATATATATATATATGTGGTGTGTGTGTGCGTGTGTGTGTGTGTGTGTGTGTATGTGTGTGTACATTTAACCTTAGCTGAGGTGTATTGTTTATAGATTTGAAATACGCGAATGTTGGAAGTAAAATTTACGATTACTTAGCCATAATTACTTTATGGAATAAGGATACATAAATGATGATTGTATTTCACTTATCCGAATGTCAAATACATGCACAGATTCTTTGAGTAGTAAAACTATGAAACAAAATCTAAGAATAAAATAACAAATGAAATAGCATAAAGGCATCAAATAAGAGATATTGCTATTATCTTACAATCAGCTTTGTTCATATAGGACAAAGCACTCTATAAATTCCAAGTTAATAGACTTGGGGATGCGTTTCCGTTAACATTTTCAATTCAGTGAATTGGTCTTTAAACTACTGTTCAGCAATGAGTAACGATGTAATGAAAATTGGAGATAAATACAACCCGAGAACAGGTGCAGTCAATAAAGGTATCTTATTTCGTGAAGGTGGGTGGCAGAAGAATGCAACTCGAAGAATTAATAACAGGGGAAGCAAAAAATAATAATAATAATAATACAACTCGAAGAATTAATAACAGGGGAAGCAAAAATAATAATAATGATAATAATACAACTCGAGGAATTAATAACAGGGAAAGCAAAAATAATAATAATAATAATAATACAACTCGAAGAATTAATACCGGGAACCCCCCCAAAATTAATAATAATACAACTCGAAGAATTAATAAGAGGGGAAGCCAAAAAATTTTTAAAAATTCAACTCGAAGAATTAGTAACAGTAAAAGCAAAACAAAAAAAAAAAAAAAAAAAAAAAAAAAAAACAATAATACAACTTGAAGAATTAATAACAGTCGAAGAAAGATAAAAAAAGTCTTGAAAACTGTTGCGGTTAAGAAATCTTCCCACTGAAAAGAAATGGAAAACAATGGCTGAAGGAAAGTAAAAAAAAATATTTAAGACGTTCAATACCGCGGAAACTTACCTATAAAGCTTGCATATGAAAGCACACGTATATTTTAGTCTCTCCTCACTCGCTCTCATCATAACCTAAAGTTTACTGCGAGGAAATATAGTCGGAATATAAATCCACACAAGAAACAAAACACAACCACGTCAGTATTTTGAAGTTCCTTGTCTCAAGATTCATCAACTTTCCTCCAGCCTCCGCACATTGATCTCGGCCCATCATCTTTACCGACGCATTTCATCACCCAAGTCTCCCTGTGATCCCTGGTCCTAGGACAGCCCCCCCCCCCCCCCCCCCCCCCTCCCCCACTCCTCCTCCTCACCCTTCCCTCCCCAACATCAATCCCCACCACCACCACCACCACCAACAATGTTGTCTATTGCAAGACGAAGGAGAACGTTTTCGGTTGATAGAAACCTTTTGCAGCATTCGAGGAAGTATCTTTTTTTTCTCCTTCCTGCGTCGCCACTAAGAGGAAAGTAAAGCAAAGAAAGGGAGAAGGGTTGTTGTAGTGTGGAGGATATTAATGGCAAGGATGGTATTCTCTCCTTTTATGTCCCTCGTGTGGATGTCGTCCTCCGAGAAACGGAATTCGTAGTGTGTGTTTGGGGCTAAGGAATCTTCATAAAAGGGGTTTTCGGTAGTTCTAGCTTTCCTTTTACTTCCTGAGGTATGGAAAATGTCTCGTTCTTGTAGGGGCACAAAGATAGCCGTTTTTGTGTGCTTCTAAGATGCAATGACTTAAACGTTTTTATTATTATTATTATTATTTATTATTATTATTATTATTATTATTATTATTATTATTATTATTATTATTATTATTATTGAACTAAGGAACCTCCGTAACGAGGCTATAATATTGACAATCAAAAGCCACAGTAGTGTTAAAATATATTATTGTACAGTGGTAAAAAATTACAAGGAGAGACTGAAGAGGGATACGGAGCAGTATCCGAAAGTCTCTCCTTGTATTTTTTACCATTGTACAATAATATATTTTAACACTACTGTGGCTTTTGATTGTCATTATTATTATTATTATTATTATTATTATTATTATTATTATTATTATTATTATTATTATTATTATTATTATTATTATTATTATTGTGGTTGTTGTTTTTTCCAGCCCAAAATTAATCTTCATAAAAGGGTTTGTCGGTAGTTCTAGCCTTCCTTTTACTTCCTGAGGTATGAAAAAGGTCCCGTTCTTATAGAGGTACAAAGATAGCGTTTTTGTGTGCTTCTAAGATTGCGATGACTTAAGCGATTTATTATATTATTATTATTATTATTATTATTATTATTATTATTATTATTATTATTATTATTATTATTATTATTATTATTATTATTATTATTACAAGACGTAAATTTTCCTATAGTATGTCCTTCCAATTATGACGATATAGGATAAAAATAAAAAAAATAAAACTCGTGGAAATACCAAACCCGAATTGATGTCGTAATTAATGGTGCCCAGAACACAAAACAGTCGGTTAGAATAAGAAACCTGTCATTCTTTATGAATATAATTTCTTATTTTTATTATTTCG
This sequence comes from Macrobrachium nipponense, assembly GCF_015104395.2. NCBI lineage: Eukaryota > Metazoa > Arthropoda > Malacostraca > Decapoda > Palaemonidae > Macrobrachium > Macrobrachium nipponense. The sequence continues at coordinate 77,348,981 of NC_087210.1, read as the reverse complement.
ATTTCTCCTCGTATCCATATCATCACATAATTTACAGTCGTCATTAACATAATTTTTTTATTATTCTTCGCCGTATTAATTGATAGAATTAATTGAAGTGGGAGAGTTGAACATAAAGCACGGAGATAATGAATGATAATATTCTTGATGTTGAGTATTCTTCAGAGAAATTGTCATATGGGAGTGGGAGGAGATAGGAAGATTGGAAGTAACAGAATGGGGAAGGGAAAATATAGCTGAGAATATAGGGGAAGGTTATAACCAATAATTGAATAAATAAGGAAATAAAAAAATGAATTCTAGGTAAACTCTAAGAAGCCTTCGTGTCGTAATAATGCATCAAATGATTGAATAACCGTACTTACTATTTAATAGTTTTTCCTGCTCCAAATGTGGGATGCTAGGTCACCCTTCCGTTTCGAGGAATTTGCATGAGTTCGAGTAATTATTATTATTATTATTATTATATAATTTTT
>NC_087210.1:77318505-77343505 GCF_015104395.2 Macrobrachium nipponense | reverse complement strand
TGCGAATTTCAGATATTTTGTGGAGATTTATACTGTAAATACAAGATGGAAAGAGAGCAAATACACGAAAATACCAATAAGATTTATATCTGCATGTTTGCTGCACTCTTTTAGACCGTTCTTATTGTGGTACCTGCTATTGGTCACCATCCTGATTATGGCCGCTTCCTTTGTTTCATTTGGCACGGCGCTAAATACTCACTTCTCATCGCTAAAGAAATAAAATACAAGTGTTCAGTGATGCAATATCACCTTATTGCTTATTTAAATGAACTGGACAACTGATATGAGCGAATTGCATACAGATATAGGTCCCGAATGCATTATTACGTACGATAACTTGCCTTATGTATCCGAAGAGTTCTGGCTTATGTATGATTGACCGTACGTAATTTCCTGCTTTATGGATCATGACAGTCCTATTGCGACAACAAACCATAATCTCTTTCCTCATGGGACCCTAATCATAATATTATTGTAGATTCACATCAACCGTGCATTTGATGTCTAGGTAGGTCAGCCCCTTACGACGCTCCTGATTGGCTGTTGATAAGCCAATCACAGGGCTGGAAGCTCTGTCTCTCTGGAGATTTCACATGGGTAAGATCTATGTTCCACCTCTCCTGGGGATACGTCTTTTAAAAGTATCCCTCAGGAAAGGTGGAACATAGATCCTGCCTTTGTGTACTCTCGAGAGAGACTGAAAGTTTCCAGCCCTGTGATTATCAACAGCCAATCAGGAACGTCGTAAGGGACTGGCCTAAACCTCAAATGTGCGGTTGATGTGAATCTACTATAGCATTGTTCATGATATTCATCAACCTTTCTAAATAGGCCATATAAGCATATAAAAAGATATTAATTTGATTATATGGCCTATTTACAATGGTTGATGTTTTTGGCGTTCGGTTTAAATTGGATTAATGTCTCTGGATGGAATTAGTTTTGAAGCCCCGAGTCCCATGTATGGAAACCTCAAATCAGGTGGTCACCTTACAGGAAGATTGAGTACTCACAGTTTAAGTTTTATTTACATAACCAAACCAGGCTATTCTTACAGTCAGCAAGGGGTTATCAAGGCTTCAATTTTTCACGCTTTGCTGCAATACAGAGTCTGCATCATTCACTTGCTAACATACAAAATGCAGAGTATATTGCATAGCTATTAGGCTTCCAAGTTATTGTTTGTATGTTGGCTGTTTTTATGAAAGATAGCTTGACCTGTTCAAGTCAAATTTTCTTATGCATGCCTCGTGTTTTTCCACATTCCCAAGGTACTGCAGAGTCCACCTCCATGCTCCACTGGGTCTTAAGAGGCAGTAGTTTTTGCCTCAAAGATACATTTTAACCTCGTCCTTGATGTTGCCATAAGTGTAGGCTTACAGACACCCCACCTCTAAAGTGCTCTCTCATCAAAGAAGCCTTTGACATCGTGAAATTCCTTGAGACATCTTCCAGAGCTTCAGTAAACAATTAAGTCAGTTAATGTCCTTGCCCCAAATTTTCTTGACTGATACAGCTGCTGTAGTCTTCGTGTCTGTTGGAATGACGACAGTCTTTTGAGTTTTTTTTTTTTTTTCAAATTTTATTTTAAGTTCGTTTTCTTCCCTAATTCCTACATGCTCAAGAAGGGATACTTACAGATTTCAAAAATTTCACTTGAGTGAGTTAGCTGGCACGCAACCTTCAATGAACGGAATGAACCTGCAGTTGTTTTGGAGATTGTAAGCTCCAAGTCTCAAAAATGATAAAAAGTTTCCTAATTTTCTCATATCAAAGTATCCCTAAGTGACCACAGGAACAAGGTAGTCTTACTATTACTGTAGGCGGAGTGTTCTTGTGTAATTAGTGTTCAATTCAATTACGTTTCTCCCTTTTTAAAAATATTTTCCAGTTCAGCACCATTTCTCTATTATTCTCTTTTCACTTTTAATTTTGCTCTACCACCGGTACAATCCTCTTAACTGCAAGCTCAAGTACTACTTGCCTTTTTAACGTGCCTTTTCTCTGCACTGAAGCGTCATTATTACCATTACTATCACTATCAGTATCATGACAATCTTCATCATGTTCATTATTATCACGTTCATGAAACAACTTCTGAAGCAATCTTCACTATCCCGAAGTTTTCATCGAAGCTTCTCCACAAAACAGTCTTGCATAATCACAATCATTAGGGCCAATTCCTGATATTCTGCCGAGAAAATGAGAGCAAAAGTCGTGGAGATAAAGCATAAAACACAGTTGATTAAAGTTCATCACTTTTGACTCTAAAATCTCAAGTTGGAAGAAGTGGCGACTGACTCACTACTGACTCGGAAACTGGGGTCGTGTCTTTCCGCCTAGTGGGAAGAGCTCCTCTCCCACCCACCCCCAACCCCCCCTCCCCCCCACTTCCCCATAACACCTCTTCCGCCTTCTTGGTGAGTGGTGAGAACGTGTTCTCATCTACAAACTTCTTCCCAGAGAGCAATTTCTGGGCGACGTTAAAAAAAAAAAAAAAACTGTTTATGCTAAGGATGAAAGACTCGTATTTTTTTAGTTATATGAGATGTTCTAACTCTTACTACATAACCGTATATTTGAGGGAAAGGACGCTTTCTATAGGAAAAAAAACTCACTTTTGGAAATTTGGGGCAAAACGAGACCACATCAACGTGATTTATATATATATATATATATATATATATATATATATATATATATATATATATATATATATATATATATATATATATATATATAGATATATATATATATATAGGCAGAAGCCAGGTACTATGTCGTACTAAGTAAATGGGGATACAATCCACAATGAAGTAAATTCCTCTTGTAGTTTAAAATATATATTTCTTGTATAGGATTAAAGCTTTCGACCATCAACTGTGGTCTTGTTCACTAAAGTATCTCTGGATGGAATGAGTTTTGAAGCCCCGAGTCCCATGTATGGAAACCTCAAATCAGGTGGTCACCTTACAGGAAGATTGAGTGAACAAGACCACAGTTGATGGTCGAAAGCTTTAATCCTATACAAGAAATATATATTTTAAACTACAAGAGGAATTTACTTCATTGTGGATTGTATCCCCATATATATATATATATATATATATATATATATATATATATATATATATATATATATATATATATACGTATATACATATATATATATATATATATATATCACCTAAATATTAAATCCACTATACTTGCAAATATCTTGCAACCTACCCAACAATTCTCAGAACTGCATTATCCCTTTAACGTTTGCATCATTTATCATACGCGATACTTTGTAGTATATCTTTTTTTTATTATTCACTTCCATCAACCCCTCCAATCGCCCATCCCACTGACTCTAGGCTCTTCAGAAAATGTATTTTGATTTGTATATCATACTCCAGGGTATACATCCTTTTCCACTTTTAACCAACGCCACGTTTTATTTTTCCCCTAAAACTCCTACTCGCAGTCTCCCTTGTCATTTCGTCGGCTTACGTTTTTTTCTTTTTCGTTTCCATTTTTCATTACGTTTCATTTTATTCCTCCTCCTTTCCTCTGTCCAAACTCTCGTTTGGTGTCTCCATGGAGTTTTGCACAATTACTTTTTCCTCGGGAATGAAATTTTCATTTCTTTATCTCACTATTAATTTCTAAATTTATCATTATTGTTATTATTTTAGTAGTAGTAGTACGTACCTAGTAGTATACAGTAGTTATGCGTATGAACAACTTTAGCATACCGCAAATCATAATCTGAAGATTATTATCATTATAATAAATATAAAACATCTCTGACCCCTTTCCTTCTAAAGAAAGAGCAGGCGGCTCTGATGCAAAAGGATCACATGGATAACGTTATAGGAAGTATCAAATGGGATATATATTTTGCCGTACAAATGACCAGAAGTACAAATTTCGCAACAGGCTGTTTAAGTCAGAAGCCTTTCAGAGATGTCATCTCGGAGGGATCGTATATCTTCATTTATCTTGATTTTAAATGGAACTGAGCTGGATAGGAAAGAGGATGTGGATGAAGGGAGTAGGAAAGAATATAACGGAACGAGGAGAGAGAGAGAGAGAGAGAGAGAGAGAGAGAGAGAGAGAGAGAGAGAGAGAGAGGGTAATGAGGAAAAAAGGAGAAAAATATTAGAAAAGTATAATTCATTTGATGAAGGAAAATAAACAGGTAAATAAATTTATTAAATAGACATAAATAAAAATAACGCCAGGGAAAAAGAAAATAAGGAAATTTATTATAATTTACGCTTTAATTTTACCACTACCGACGATATGAGACGTGTAAAGTCAGGTTCTATTGATCCTAGAGAGAAACACTTGAAACTGGTTGCCACTTACTATTAAAGTTTGGAAAGATCAAAGACGTTTGTACCATAAACGTTTCATATCTTGCCTTTGCAAACATCATGGGTCTTTTATACCACAATCCTTATCAAAACATCTTTTCCGGCCCACTAGCATTCTCTCTCTTTCTATAAAATCCTCTTTCTTCTCAATAGCATTTAACATTTATTGTGGATGACATGGTCTGCAAAAATAAGAGAGAGGAGAGACAGACCAGAACGAGAGAGAGAGAGAGAGAGAGAGAGAGAGAGAGAGAGAGAGAGAGAGAATAGTTACATTCATCAAATTCTTTTTTGACAGTTCTGCGCAGAAACAGAAATTGAGCGAAAATGCCGAAATTAAAAACTTAACCCCAACCCAAATGACATATATTCAGGTCATCACGACAAAATTCCCGAGAAGGCTTCTTTATAGTTCAGGGAGGTAACAAGTAGTGATGTTCAAATTGCTCAATTTTCTCAATCACCCGGGTCTCAAAAAACCAATTTTCTGCTCAAATTGGAAGGAACCGACGCCTTATGTCGTAGGACCCCAAGGGTTACGTTCCAAACCTCATTTTAGGGTTACGCCTCAAGTCACAGACCTCTTTCCTATACTTAACCTCCTCGGCGGCGTCGAAAGTATATCTCGTTAATACACTCGTCCCTCTTCCTAAAAAATCGTTCATGAAATAAAGATGCCTTATGTATTTCATTGGATAGGTTTGTCTTCCCAGTAGAATATATGAACTTCAGAGAGTTGGCATCATATAAGCTTTTAATAGAAGCGGCGAAACAGTTTATTTTCATGTTTCAGTAAAAAGATAAATTTCAACTTTTGATTAAAAATAATAGAATATCTTTAGAATCATAGAAACATCTACGAAGTATAGCATTCTTAGGAAAAAAAAAACAGGGAATCAGTTAACAAGAAATGTACAGATAATAAGAGCTCTTATTATCTGGTATAATACTCTGTATTTAACATAACCTTCAGTGCATATGGAAAATAGTCCTAAGTAGGATTACTTTGGCTTGGGTCTGCTGGAAAGTACAACCGGATACTATTTCTGAACATTTTTTCTCTAAGTTGTACCTTTTATAGTTAATGTCACATAGAAAGGAAATCTATTGAAAGTACGGAATTATGAAGCATTCTGCTCTTTTCCTGACTCTTATAGAGACTCGGTTGTTAACATAATATTAAACTAATGGCAGTACCTCGAACATTTTTATTTTTGAATTTCCCGGATGATGGGGCCATACTTTGTGGGAAGGTCTGTCTTGGCAAATGATTGATTACGAAGAATATGAAGAGATTTCTTGATGTTTCATTTAACAAATAGATGTTGTGAATCTTAAGAAATAGTATTGCTAAAATTCTATAACCCTGAATCATATTTTTGTCAGAAAATATAAACCAAATGCAGTAAATGTGGCGACGCAGATATATATTTGTATGTTTAAACTGTTCTCACATGCATGATTTTATAAAAGGTAAAATTGTTTAGTTATCATAGCAATACCCTGTTTCATGAAAAACATGCATTAAAATGTATTCACACACACTGACGAACAAAAGCCGAGCGGCAGACGGCAGAGATGCTTTTGAAAACTCCTCAGAATATAAATGGGGAGGAATATATTCCCAGAGTTTTTTTTTTTGTTTATCATTCCTTTGCTAAACATGGCGTTGAATGCAAATGATCATGAGACGGCCGACCCAGTGCGTGTAGCTAGCTTATGCTCGATGCAAATAAGAAAAAAGCTTTTCTTGGATAGTGGAAAGTTTCCAGTTAAGTTTTGTGAATTTGAAAATTTTAGTGATTCAGAGATAGCAGGAATAAATAGAATGTAAAAGTTGAAATGCCCTGTTGATGGTCTAAATCATAATCAGCATTTTGGAAAATAAAAATCAAGCGTTTAACCATAATCTTGTTTTGAAGATAAAGATCTCAATAAGTAATGGTAGAGCAAAGATTTATCCAGTACTAAAGAAGAAGGCGGCTTATGAACAATATCTAATATTTTAATGTTCTGTGAAATAATAAAGTCAAAAGTCACAAAGAGCATTATGATCCATGGTTTAAAATCAAGAGTTAACTTGGCGAAGCAAATAGCAGCAGTAGTAGAAAAACGTTTAGACTCATACGAATAGTTCTTTTTAATATTTTACCCTCGTCACGTTCCGTTTTAATGTCCCCTAACCAATATTGTACAAAACTCTAGCAAAACTTGAGCTATCAACACACTAACTAATTTTTTCTTATTTTTTTTTACCAACTCCTTGCTTCATTTATCCCATGTTGTCCTTGATTGGAGATTTTCATTCAGCAAATTATTAGGGAAAATATTAACTAATCATTAGCCTAAAAACACGAAAACCTCTCAAAGCCCCGAGAGTGAGCATCTGAACATCGACCAATAACATTAAAGGACCGTCTTTTCTTATACAGTAGTTGCCCGCGGCCGAATTGTATTTTGTGACTTAAGATGAAGAATTCTTGGCGAAATATTTCTTCTATTTTCAGATAATAGGATCAAAGAGAAATGGCTGTAATGGTGAGAAATTCACAGCTTTCCTTTTATCATATTTTCCTGACCTGTGTTCTCTAAGTGACTGTTATTAATTGTTCACTTTTAAAATACTGATAATTTTCCAGACATGAAACATCCCTCTCTGACACCCACATTTACTCAAAAGCAGAGACTCGCCTGCCTGGCTATAGACAGACCAGGGTAGAAATGACTTTCATCATGATAACTTGAATGTGATGAGTCAACAAAATACAACTTTGTAATCCTTTATAACTCTTCGTTCTACCATAGGCTTTCTCTTCTTCTATTTGCATATGTATAATTATGGTTAGATTGCAACATGTGTTGGATGAAGTGTAAACCATACCCTTTACATCACTTGATCTTCACTGTGTAAAAGAGAGAGAGAGAGAGAGAGAGAGAGAGAGAGAGAGAGAGGTGGGGGGGTGATAGTTCACACTGTTTATTAACCTTCCTCAATATTTCTCTCAGGGGAAATGAGACTGAAAAAAAAAAGTTACTCATAATAATGTCAACAAATCAATATTAGTAAAAATTTTGTCAAGAAATTTGAGTATGGAAATGGTCGCCTCCACGCTCAGAACTGGGTCCCATAACGCATGTTTGCTCTAAGGTTTGAAATGGAAATTCAGAAAGGGGAGAGACACAGATCCCTCAAGCTTAACTATTCACGTTCCTTCCTGCTTGCTGGGAGAGGGCTGAATTTGACCAAACCATTCTTTTCGCTTTTGTACTTTTGTCAGCTCGTCTCGAGGCAGTGAAAATATCTCAGGAAAACTCGACGAAACTTGATTCAGATGTCTTCGTTTTTGTTTAAATATTTCATATCTCTCTCTCTCTCTCTCTCTCTCTCTCTCTCTCTCTCTTTTAAAAGTCCACTTTCCATTTCAAGTGAAATTCCATTTAGAAAAAAAGGTGTATGTATTATTTCGGTAATAACCAGATTTTTACATGTACATGTATGAATAACTGATCACGAAGTATATAAAACGTGATGCTATGTATAAATAAAGGTTTTTTTGCCACGAAGGAAAAAAATGAAAAAAACGAGTTGGCCGAGTACTTTTCGGTCCTATTCGGACCCTTACGGCCAACTCGTTTTTTCATTTTTTTCCTTCGTGGCAAAAAAAAAAAAAAACCTTTCCATATGTACATGTATATGTATTTTTACATGTACGGGCAAGTAAAGGAATATTGGATCCATATATATATATATATATATATATATATATATATATATATATATATATATATATATATATATATATATATATATATATATCGTATATATATATATATATATATATATATATATATATATATATATACATATATATATATATATAATATATATGTATGTATACGTATGTTTGTATGTATACACATATGAATCTATGAGTGCGTGTACGTATGTGTGCGTGCGTGGTTGCAATGATTCATGTTCGTATGGCCGTTTACGCCGACGTTGAATTCATCGAGACAGAGTGAGCTCATTTGCAGAAACAGAATAATTATAAGTTGGCAAGTTCAAAAGAGAAAGGGCAAATATTCAAAGCCAGCAGGAAATAGCTTCGTTATAAATAAGCAGTGTCACAAAGAAAGCTCCCGGCGTCGTTATCCAATTAGCAGACTCATTGAGCGTCAGGAATTTTCTTCCAAAATAACGCTGTATGATGCCTTCACTCTGATTTAGCTGGCTATGATAATATTATTTTTAAGGATTCGCCTCCCGCCAACAACTAGTTGCATATGATTATGTGTTATTCAAGTATATCTCTACTGGTTTTATTAGTATCGATTAAATTAAATATATCATTATATATATATATATATATATATATATATATATATATATATATATACTATGGATCTTGTTAAGATTAGCGATCCCACTATTTTTCAAAAAAACATTATACCACTTTGACTTCTATATTTATATGTACATATGTATGTGCATATATATATATATATATATATATATATATATATATATATATATATATATATATATATATATATATATATATATATATATATATATATATATATATATATATATATATATATACATATATATATATATATATATATATATATATATATATATATATATATATATATACATATAGATATATATATATATATATATATATATATATATATATATATATATATATATAACATATATATATATATATATATATACTATATATATATATATATATATATTATATATATATATATAATATACACAAATATATATATATATATATGTATATATATATATATATATATATATATATATATATATATATATATATATATATATATATATATATATAATCGAAAAATAGTGAGTTCGCCCAAATTTGATATGATCCATACGTATATATATATATATATATATATATATATATATATATATATATATATATATATATATATATATATATATATATATATATATATATATATATATATATATATATATATATATATATATATATTATATATATATATATATATATATATATATATATATATATTATATATATATATATATAAAATATGCGTGTGTGCGCGTGTGTATATTTATATTATAAATATATTGTAGATTTCAAGTAAATAATTCGGGTTAGGCATCAAACATTTAATAGAAGCCCCCATAAATCAAAGTGCCAAACAAAAATAAATGACAAATTTTTTTTTTCCTATTAAGAAGGCCATGGTCCACAATATCATTTCTGTCCTCCTATAATTCTGTATCCAACGAATTAAAAAAAGAATAATTGTTTTTATCGAGTGAAATTTCATTGTAATTTTACCGCTGGATGATACAAAGCTATGAGGACACCTTTTAAGTAAGGGAGAGGCAGTACGGTAAGAAATCAACATAAAAGCCGAAGAATTCTCGCGGCTGGACAATTTCTGTACCATTAAGGCCCATAAAACCGCCGGAAAGAGGGTAGAATAGAACAGTAGGCCATTACCAAGGAAATCTTGGCTGAAGTATGGAAAACCGATGAAGGCCAGGGAAATTGTCTAGTTAGAAAATGTATAAAAAAAAAATAATCTATGACGATTTTTACAAGATGAAATTAAGTTTAGGTATTTATGTTTGTACGCATGATGAAAAGCGAAGAATGTATGTGAATATATTTATTTTTTATTTTATTTTTCAAGGGCATGTCTGTTACAGAAGTATATTATGATAATAATGAATAAACTTATATTAGGTTTTTTTTTGCGTGATATAAATATTGTCTTTTACTATCAGTCTAGTTACGATTAGGCATCAAGACTTTAAAAGTAAGGGATGGTAAAAGACAAAAATATAGAAATACAACTTCTCATGGAAAACTTTAAAAGTAATGGATGGTAAAAAAAATAGATAAATTAGAATTACAACTTCTCACAGTGGATGCTTCTGCTAAGCAACTGAATGTATTTCCTTTTCTTATATCTCTTAAATATAATCTTCAAAGTTAAAAAAGAAGTTTGACCGAACATATCATAGTAATAAAAATAATCTATTTTAGCACTCACTCTTCATTCACATCTTCATGGCTAAATCATAAGAAGAAAGACGTAAATATGATGAAAGTCGATCAACCGAAAACTATTTTCGAAAGACTCTCTCTCTCTCTCTCTCTCTCTCTCTCTCTCACACACACACACACAGTTTCTGAAGCCAATAATGAGATCATTTCTCAGTCTCCATTCACGGATGAACAGTTATCTGAAACCGCGGGGGGAAATTCGCTCTCTGACGTTGAGCTCCTTTTCTGGGTAATCAGCTTTGCCCAAAATACGCCATCTTCGGAGAAAATCGGTCCTAAATACTATAATGAATGGAGTTTTTTTTTTTTTTTTTTTTTTTTTTTTTTTAGGGTGGGTGTTAGAGGGGGGGGGAGTGTGGGGGGGTGGCTGGTTAGTTTCTTTACTATTTAATAACGGAGTGTTACTGGGTCGTTTATGAGGATGTGTTGTTTAGTGTGATAATAATAATAATAATAATAATAATAATAATAATAATAATAAAATAATAATAATAATAATAATATATATAATAATAATAATAATAATAATAATAATAATAATAATAATAATAATAATAATAATAATAATAATAATAATAATAATAATAATTATTATTATTATTATTATTATTATTATTATTATTATTATTATTATTATTATCGGGATTTTCTCCGACTTTTATTATTTTTGTTCTGATTCGTGCCCTGATGTTATGGGCCGATGACAAGGCCTTGAGGAGGCGCACTCTCTAAAACTATCTGGGTGGGATTCAATAAAATTTGGTCAACAAAATACAGTTTTATTACAAAAAATAAACACTTAAACACATTAACAATACACTGATCATGAATGAAAGAGCATCACAGGCGGCTAAGCCAATGTGCATTAAGAACCGACACTGAAATTGACGTTACTAGCAAAATTCCACTGCACACGCAGTTTCTTACTACTCTCATTAATTCAATTCAAGGAACCTGAAAGCTCTCATGGCTTTGTTACGTGGTAGCCCTTAGGGCCTTTGATATCATGTGCTTGAAAAGCACTAAGTCCACGACTGAACGAAAAAACACAATAAATCGAGACCAATTTACTCTACGTAAATCCCAAATAAATGACATTCTTACACTTGCAGCTTTCGTTTGCTGCGCAAATCAAGTCCCTCATCGCAGGGATGACACATCTATACATGGATAAAGATAACTTACAGTTACGACGGAATTCGACCTGGCATGGCGATGGCTGGGAGCCGGAGAACCGAGAGACACACTAAAACATCACGGTACTTACGACGTTCAGGACTAGGGCAGGAATGAGGCGTCGCTACGCCCTACTTCAAAGGAAACTTACGTTTTTTCTCAAGTAAACTACAGAATCCTTGTAATTCAGGCGGGAATCATCGCTTATTTAGGCATTACGGAGATCAATGAATCTACTTTACTTGTGAATGGGAAGAATGACAGTTAAGTTATCATCTGGGATCAATGAATTGACTCAAAGTTCTGGCTGAAGGCCGTAATCTGCAAATTCTTGAATGGCTACGGAATCCTTGGGTCCAAATCTCTACATAGACAATTTAGCTCGTACTAGGGAATAGCAAATCATATTCATTAATGAAAATTCATAGTGTCTTCATTACTATAAGACGCGTTCCTTCCCCGCCAGGTATTTAAGAATTACGTCTTAACTCTGTCGCGTATTGGACAGCTTTCTGCTCAATGAATAGCCCGCGAGATCCCTCAGTCTTGCCCCAATTTAACGCAACACTTGTGAAGTTAAATGGCGGGGATTTCGAATGATCAGTTCGAAATTCCCGACATACTCCACACCCGAAGTATGGGGCGTTGAAATGTTGGACAATTCAGGAAAGACTGAGCTCGGGGGGTGGGGGGAGTAACCACTCCTACACTACTCAGTCAGGCTCGCTGCGTAGCGCTCCACAGCGACTCTAACAGAGTACACAAAAAAATGACATGGCAAAAAAAAAAAAAATCAATATTACACCCGGGGTAATCAATGTCACACATATACAAATAAAATATCAATGGCAGATATATATATATATATATATATATTATATATATATATATATATATATATATATATATATATATATATATAAATGTACCCATACACATAAGGTAGACATGAATCAGCATAGAAACTCAATAGGCAATGGGCCTACAATAAGATCAAAAGCATAAATGGAAAATCACAATCAAGGAAACATGAATATACACTCTCATAAGGCAATCTGCCTTTACTCAATCAATGGCATGAAAAAGGAAACAGTCATGTATGTACAACTTTGTATGCAACAAGAATAGACTTTAGGCACTCACCTCAAAATGCAATACAACATGCAAGAGAAACTTCTATATTAGGCTCTTCACCTTCAACTCACGCTTCTATAAAGCAATATGTTCAACTCAATAAGCATTTCTCAAATTCAAATAGGAACACTCATAAGGCACTCTGCCTTCAACCTTCTTCATGCAACACGCATGTTATTCTAGGCTACAAGCCTTCAATAATAACTCTAGAATGTGTACAACAATCATAATCAGATCGACAGGCCATTCGCCTTTAAGGAAACATAGATTACAACTGATTCCGTATGTACTCTTTCACGGGACACATGCCCTCAAAACTCTTTCACTTCTCTATAAGAAGTACTCATTACTCATATACATTTTGGTAATTTACCTTGAGGGTGGGGGCTATCTCCGCACAACGCTCGACTTGTTTGCACAAGAGGGGGGCTCCCACTACCTTACGCTAACCCGACGCACTTCCATCCTCTGAGGATTCAACTCACCTACACTTACTTGGGTCCACCCTCCCTGCCTACCAGAATAAGGGACCTTCCCATTTTCTTTCACTGTTTCTAGCTATAACTTAGATATAGTCGCTTTCCATTAAGCGCTTCATTAACTCGCGCTGCTTAGCCTTTCTCAAAGGGCGTGCGGAACGTCTTTGTCCGCCTAACTGAACGTCAACGTCACTACCACTCGATACCTCAGTATCATTCACTTCAGCACTCTCACTTACCGCATTGGTATCGCTCGAATCTTTACCAATATCGTCAGTGTCTTCTACGTCACTCAAGACCTTTGTGGCTGGTTTTTCGGATGTTGCAGCCAGTGCCATCCCTTGGTCGTCCCCAGACGTCACAACATTTCCTGGAACACCTACTACTGGGCTGTACGCTCCCTCGTCTCGGACCTCTTCGTTGCCGTCGTCGTCACGCACCATCTCCTCCGTCGCACCATCAACATCGGCACGCCGTTCGTCTCCAACGCCATCATAGTCATCTGAGGGGCAAGTTCCAGGGGGACCAAGTGGCTGACAGCACGCAGGGACTCAACATCTTCGAACAATACCTTGGCCGAACGCACGACACCGTCGTCGTCCGGGTACGTCTCCACGATGCGTCCAAGGGGCCACGTTGCCTGCTTTTGATTTTCTTGCTTTACTAACACGATGTCTCCGGGGTGCAGCTTGGTGGGTTCCCCAGACTGACAATCGTGTCGGGCTCTTAGGGCACTTAGGTACTCCTTCCTCCACCTCTCCCGGAAGGCTTTCAAAGTGTCTGTTAGCTTTAGATATCGATCCCGTAGCCTCCAGGAAGTGAAGGTAGCATTAAGGTCTTCATCTGGCAAAACAGGGGCCATTAAGTTAATTAAGTGACCTCGCACTAAATGAGAGGGGGTGAGGACCTCGTCCTCGCACTTGTCACCGCTATACATCAACGGCCAATTATTAACTACCGCCTCCGCCTCTTTCACTAGAGTTTATACGTGGGCCTCCGGCAGATACTTTCTCCCGAGGGCAATCTGAAGGGCACGCTTCGTAACACCAATCAGACGTTCGAAAAAACCGCCTTTCCACGGCACACAGTGGGTTTGAAATCGCCATTCTACGCCAGTCCTCCTCAGGAACTGCTAGACTTCATCCTCTTCATAATGTCCCTGAAGGAGGTTGCTGGCCGTCTTGAGCGTTTGGTGGTTATCAGAAGTGATTAAGGTCGGGGCTCCATGCATAGCACTGAATCTTCGAAGAGCTAGAACAAATTCCTCCGCTTCCAAGGAGGGGCAGAAATCTAAGTACACGGCCCTGGTGGCCATGCACGTCACAATGAGGATATAGCCAGGTCGCGTTTCTGTTTGTATGGCCGCGGTGTGGTCCACGCCGACTGCGGTAAATGGTTTCTGGAGGGTGATCCTTTCCTTTTGTAGGGGGGGTGGTGGTGGTTGTCTCATCAGCGGTTGGAAGGCTAGCACGCACTCTGGACACTTCCGTACAACTTGCTTAGTAATAGACCTCAGGCCCGGCGTCCAGCATTTCTGCCGAGAAATCGCCATTAGCGTATTGACATCACAATGGAGGTGCAAACAATGCAAATACTTTAAGTATGCTCTGACTAAGTGTCCTTTAGCAGGCAAAAGAATCAAATGTTTCATCTCTTCAATTTGGGACACTCGTCCCCTAGTGCAAATCAATTTATCTACTATAATTAAATTTAATTGACTCACAAAACTCAATATCTCACGAGGGGGTCTGACCTCACCCTCCAAATATGCATACACAGTAGGTAAATAGAATCTTTGCTCTAATAAGACAAGAGCTCGAAAAGGATCCCTTTTCACTTTTGCAAACTTTAACACTAATCTGGTTACTCTAATCAAAATTCGGAACTCAACCTCATTGAGTAGTAGTTCCCATATCCCTCCTGGGGGAATAGACCTTGTTTCTTCCCTCAGTTCCTGCACCGCCGCTACCACGGTTCTGATATTCGTTAGATCTGCCTCTTTGAAAGGAACAGGCTCTCCTGGGATTCCCAAGAACTCTGGACCCTGGTGCCAAAGAGGGTTCTGCTGCAATTGCTGGATTGTTGCGCCCCTAGACAAGACATCAGCAGGATTCTGTTTGCTGGGCACATACTTCGCACTGAAATCACAAATCTGGCGGAGAAAAACAACTTCCACCACACGGTTAGAAATAAAGATATTTTTGTTGTCCTTGGCATCCGGGGATGCCACCCAGGCTAATGCAACTTTGCTATCTGACCAGATACTAATCTCTTGTGGCTCTATTAGCCCTTTAATCGTTTTCGCTAGCCTACAACCTAGCAGCAAAGCTAAAAGTTCTAATTTAGGGATGGTGATTTTGAGCATCCCTTTCGGAGTGATTCTCATTTTGCTGGTGAGTAATATTTCGTTACTTTCTTTATCTCTGACATACGCTACAGCACCGTATGCCCTACTACTGGCATCGGTGAATATATGGAGTTCGGATCATCTGACTCCTGCCGCTCTAGGAAATGTTAAATCACTGACTGATTTCAACTCTGCTAACAGTTCTCGCTCTTCTTTAGCCTTTTCCTTACATAACACGTCATCCCATCCAATCTCTTGTTCCCAAAGCTGTTGGAGAAACAGCTTTCATCAACATTCATCAACATCAAATGCAATTGGTTCGCTCACGACCCTACATACCCTGAGCGTTCTCACATGATCTATCTTCTGACCTTCTAATAGCCACTGTGGCACTCTCCCATATGGCGACATGCCATTATGGGTCAGAAAAAGACTTATCCCGTCGATCTTTTCTACTCCAATAATGAAATAATTAAAATAGTCTGCACCCACAAGAATGTGCACGTTTCGTAACTTATCGCTCTTACTGTCAGGATCTGCTAACGTGACTCCCTTCCTTACTAGGTGTTGTCTTACTCTTACATAACCTGCGTTATGAATCGGGACGTCTACGTTCTCGTGAACAACTAGTTTCATTCGAAGAATTCTATTACCCATCTCTACCCGGCAACTCACAACGTCATACTGGCCACTGATTTCTGCTGAACCAAAGGGAGCAATGTTCAACGCCACTTTGCCTACAACTGGCAGGCCTAACTGCTTTGCAGTTTTACCGGAGATAAAGCTTTGTTGACTCCCAGTGTCCAAAAACAAGCGAACCCGTTTACTCCCCTGCTTGTGATGGATCTTGGCCATGGCCGTTGGCAAAATCGTACAGGGAAGATGTACACTAGACGTTTGGGCTACTTTGGCGCTCTTACATAGTTTTGATTCTACTTTCTCTTAGGGCGGACGGGGGTTTCTATCGTGCTGCCTGGGCGTCGCATTTACTACAGGGCGGGAGGTTGTAGCTTGGCTGTTACTTACTAAACTGGGATTATTTCGGGACGAAGTGGAGGGAACTGAATGTGCTTTTCTGAAGCTACTATTATCACAAATGGAAGTATTATGATTATTTCCACAACTTTTACGTGAATTGGGGTTAGGGCATCTATCACTACGGTGACCTGACCTAAGGCAATTAAAACACAGGCCCTTCCTTAGTAGAATGCGGCATCTGGCAGCCACGTCACTTACTCGGTGGCATCCGTGAGGCGGGTATACCATTCATTGCAAAAGGGACAAGAATTATTCTGCATGGGTTTCGTTTTGGGTCTAACGCTGACATCGTTTTTCTTATCAGATTCTAATTTCTCGCCTCGCTGTAACGTGTCATCTTCCAACATGAGAATTATGAAGTCTATAGCTTCAAAAAATTCTTCTAAACTATAGTCGCATTTTCTGAGGTGTTCGACCACCTTTCAATAGAGCTTACCTTCTGACAACTTCTGATTGATAAGTCTTATGACCATGCCATGGCCCATATCATTAGTACTGAGCCTCTTTATTTGCTCAATGATCACTGTTAACTAAAACCTGAACTTCTTCAGCTCTACGGGGTTCAACGAGGGTACGAATATGTGGGCAAGTTTTCGATGCAAGATCACGAGCGTTTGGTGTACATTACCATATTGCTTATCCAAGAGATCTAACGCTACCTGGTAATTCGCGGCGGTTACACTTAGGGATTTAACGATCCTAAGCGGATCCCTGCCCAGAGTCCCTAACAAGTAAGTAAATTTGGACACGTCGTCCAAATCTGCCCTTCGATCCACGTGGATCGTGAACAATCCTCTGTAAGAAGAATATTCCTGCACTTCCCCTTCAAAAGTGGGGAGAGGCAGCAGTTACAATTTGGGGAGGGAAACATTCCCTGTCTGAGTGACTTTCAGTTTATCGATTCGATTCAACAAAAGGGTAGAAGCTCGCACAACTTCTGCTAAGGCTTGCCTGATTCTGGCATCTAAGCTAGATTCTAACTTTATGACTTGATGTTTGTACAGCTCTCGAAGCTGACCTTCTTCTTGTCTCAACTGCGTGACCAAATTTTGGTACACGCTCTCAGAATACGTTTCTACTAACGCACACTGTGATTCGGCCAGTAAGTCCGCTGTGAGGCTCAGCGAGGCCTCGATGTGATCAATCATGGCCACTGCCATTTTGGATTATTTTCTCTACTTCTTAGGGGGGTTATGCAAACTAAGAAATGAGGATTTTTCTTACATTAGGAAGACGGGGTACAAAGACTAGTGGCACGTCTGGCTAATTGCACATCGAACAAGCAGAGCCTAGTTATTTTGTCTGTCTCTCTCTCTCCTGATCAATCTCATCAAATGATTGAGGAACGCGTTACGGATTTCTGAATCAAAATGGACTCCGTCCCTTTGTTTGCCTTCGTGGTAGGCACGAGAGTTCATAGGCAAGTGTCGGACTCCATACCGACTTCTTTTGTAGCAGTATTTGGAGATTCTCGCATTAAAGTTCTTTACTTTATTGACATATTCAATGGAATTGATAGCAAAACGACTATCAGGGAGATACTCTCTGATCTCTGTGTCGCAGATAGCAATGATTTCACAAATTTTCCTCAAGCGTTCGATAAGAGTACGCAAATTATCCCAAACAGTTTTGGGGTGATCGATTGCCAGGTCGTTTCCTCCTATATATATAACACAACCAACTCATACCGTCTCTGCCAGAATGATAGACTACTATCTAAAAATTGACTGACCATAGATCTCAATCTGGTTATCTGAACACTGTGGCAGATTCGGTGGGAGCTGACTGTGTCCTATCAGGGCTACCCTATGACCATACTTTATTGAAATTTCCCTTCAAGCTCTAGAGAGCACTTGTCATCCAGTTCGAAGGACCAAATGTTGGGATTTTCTCCGACTTTTATTATTTTTGTTCTGATTTTTGCCCTGATGTTATGGGCCGATGACAAGGCCTTGAGGAGGCGCACTCTCTAAAACTATCTGGGTGGGATTCAATAAAATTTGGTCAACAAAATACAGTTTTATTACAAAAAATAAACATTGAAACACATTAACAATACACTGAACATGAATGAAAGAGCATCACGGGCGGCTAAGCCAATGTGCATTAAGAACCAACACTGAAATTGACGTTACTAGCAAAATTCCACTGCACACGCAGTTTCTTACTACTCTCATTAATTCAATTCAAGGAACCTGAAAACTCTCATGGCTTTGTTACGTGGTAGCCCTTAGGGTCTTTGATATCATGTGCTTGAAAAGCACTAAGTCCACGACTGAACAAAAAAACACAATAAATCGAGACCCATTTACTCTAAATCCCAAATAAATGACATTCTTACACTTGCAGCTTTCGTTTGCTGCGCAAATCAAGTCCCTCATCGCAGGGATGACACATCTATACATGGATAAAGATAACTTACAGTTACGACGGAATTCGACCTGGCATGGCGATGGCTGGGAGCCGGAGAATCGAGAGACACACTAAAACATCACAGTACTTACGACGTTCAGGACTAGGGCAGGAATGAGGCGTCGCTTCGCCCTACTTCAAAGGAAACTTACGCTTTCTCAAGTAAACTACAGAATCCTTGTAATTCAGGCGGGAATCATCGCTTATTTAGGCATTACGGAGATCAATGAATCTACTTTACTTGTGAATGGGAAGAATGACAGTTAAGTTATCATCTGGGATCAATGAATTGACTCTAAGTTCTGGCTGAAGGCTGTAATCTGCAAATTCTTGAATGGCTACGGAGTCCTTGGGTCCAAATCTCTACATAGACAATTTAGCTCGTACTAGGGAATAGCAAATCATATTCATTAATGAAAATTCATAGTGTCTTCATTACTATAAGATGCGCTCCTTCTTCGCCAGGCATTTAAGAATTACGTCTTAACTCTGTAGTGTATTGGACAGCTTTCTGCTCAATGAATTGCCCGCGAGATATCTCAGTCTTGCCCCAATTTAACGCATCACTTGTGAAGTTAAATGGCAGGGATTTCGAATGATCAGTTCGATATTCCCGACAATTATTATTATTATATATATATATATTTTTTTATCTATCACAGTCCTCCAATTAGACTGGATGGTATTTATAGCGTGGGATTCCGGGTTGCATCCTGCCTCCTTAAGAGTCCATCACTTTTCTTACTATGTGCGCCGTTTCTAAGATCACACTCTTTTGCATGAGTCCTGGAGCTACTTCAGCCTCTAGTTTTTCTAGATTGCTTTTCAGGGATCTTGGGATCGTGCCTAGGGCTCCTATGATTAAGGGTACAATTTCCACTGGCATATCCCATATCCTTCTTATTTCTATTTTCAGATCTTGATACGTATCCATTTTTTTCCTCTCTTTCTCTCCAACTCTGGTGTCCCATGGTATTGAGACATCAATGAGTGATACTTTCTTCTTGACTTTGTCAATCAACGTCCCAGAGGATCTTTGCCAGGTCGTTTTCTATCACTAACTCAGGTTGGTGCTCGTACCACTTATTACTGCAAGGTAGCTGGTGTTTCTTGCACAGGCTCCAGTGGAGGGCTTTAGCCACTGAATCATGCCTCTTTTTGTACTGGTTCTGTGCAAGGGCCAGGCATTCGCTTTCTATGTGGTTTATGGTTTCATTTTTCGTATTGCACTTCCTACATATGGGAGAGATGTTATTCCGTCTATCGTTCTTTGAACATATCTGGTTCTTAGGGCCTGATCTTGTGCTGCTGTTATCATTCCTTCAGTTTCCTTCTTGAGCTCTCCCCTCTGTAGCCATTGCCATGTGTCATCACTGGCTAGTTCTTTAGTCTGTCTCATGTATTGTCCGTGCATTGGTTTCTTGTGCCAGTCCTCTGTTCTGTTTGTCATTCTCCTGTCTCTGTATATTTCTGGGTCTTCGTCTACTTTTATTAGTCCTTCTTCCCATGCACTCTTTAGCCACTCGTCTTCATTGGTTTTCAGATATTGCCCCAGTGCTCTGTTCTCGATGTTGACGCAGTCCTCTATACTTAGTAGTCCTCTCCCTCCTTCCTTTCGTGTTATGTATAGTCTGTCCGTATTTGCTTTGTGCATTGTCATATGTTTCCTGGTTTTCTGATCTATGCTGCGGAGTTCTGCCTTCCTCCATTCCACTATTCCTGCGCTGTATCTGATTACTGGCACTGCCCATGTGTTTATGGCTTTTATCATATTTCCGGGGTTGAGTCTTGACTTGAGTATCGCCTTGAGTCTCTGCATATATTCTTTCCTGATCGTGTCCTTCATCTCTTGGTGTTTTATATCCCCTCCTTCCATTATTCCCAGGTATTTGTAACCTGTCTCATCTATGTGTTTGATGTTGCTCCCATCTGGTAGCTTTATCCCTTCAGTTCTCGTTACTTTGCCTTTTTGTATGTTGACTAAGGCGCATTTTTCTATTCCAAACTCCATCCTGATGTCCCCAGATACAATCCTTACAGTCTGGATTAGGGTATCTATTTCCTTGATGCTCTTACCATACAGTTTAATGTCGTCCATGAACATCAGATGGTTGATTCTGTTGCCTCTTTTCTTGAATTGGTACCCGGCATCCATCTTCTGTAGTACTTTTGTCATGGGAATCATGGCTACTACGAAGAGTAGTGGGGACAGTGAGTCGCCCTGGAAGATCCCTCTCCTGACATTAACCTCTGCTAGTCTTATTCCAGAGCTTGTAAGTATTTTATTCCAGTTGCACATTGTATTTTTGAGGAAGCTGATGGTGTTTTCCTCTGCCCCATATATTTTCAGGCATTCTATTAGCCATGTGTATGGTATCATGTCGAAGTCTTTCTTATAGTCTATCCATGCCATGCTTAGATTGGTTTTCCTTCTCCTACTGTTCTTCATTACCATTTTGTCTATCAGGAGCTGTTCTTTTGTGCCCCTACACTTCCTTCTGCAGCATTTCTGTTGGTGGGGATGGAGTTTTTCTCCTTTAGGTAGTTGTATAGCCTTTCACTGATGAAACCTGTTAGTAACTTCCACATTATTGGTAGGCAGGTGATAGGCCTGTAGTTACTGGCTATATTTCCCTTACTCTTGTATTTTTGTACTAAGGATGTTCTTCCTGCGGTCATCCATTTGGGTGCATGGTGATTTGAGATACAATGCTGGAGTTGTTCTGCTATTCGTGGGTGTAGGGCCTTGAAGCTTTTGAGCCAGTATTCATCGAGACCTGGGGCTTTCCAGTTTGGCATTTTCTTTAGTTGGTGTCTGACTGTGTCCGTCGTGATCTCTGTGAATCTTTGTTTTATTCTCCCTGTTTCTTCTTCCTTGACTTCCTGGAGCCATGTTGCATGTTTGTTGTGTGATACCGGATTGCTCCATATGTTTTCCCAGAGTCTCTTACTTGGTTCGGCTTCAGGAATTTCTTGGTGGTTGTCTTCCCCTCTTAGTTGGCTGTATAGTCTTTTCTGGTTGGTTCCGAATAGTTTGTTCTGTTGATATCCCTTATCCCTGTTCATGTACCGTTGGATCTTATGTGCTTTGGCCTTAAGCCTCTGTTTTACATCTTCTATTGTGTTGTTTAGTCCCCTCTCTTGTACTTTGTATTTCTCGTTGAGTTCCTCCCTTCTTTTCTTGCTTCTTAGCCTTTTTTCTGCCATCTCTTTCAGTTTACTCAAGTCAGATCTCATCACCATGATTTGCTTTTCTAGGGGCCTTTTCCAAGGAGGTTGCTGTTTTGGTTTCTGTTGGGTTGGTTGTGCTGGTGGTGTTGGTGTTCGATTCCGCATCAGTTCTGCTACTAATCTTGCTCCTGCATATGCCAAGTTATTTGTTTCTGTGATACTGGTGGTGTGTATTATGCCCATTATTTCATTGACCTCACTTGTTTTCTCCCTTAATTTCTTGGCGTTGTAGGCTTTCATGGAGGGGATCTTTGTTCTCTCTGTATCTGGCTCCATCCATTGTCTAATCTTTTCTACCCATTCCGTCCTCTCTGTTACTTAGTCGGCGTTTCTTCGTGTGTCGTTGTTTGATGCCTCATCATCCCTGTCGTCTTCTGTGGCATCGTCTCTCAGTTCGTCTTCGTGTAATTCGTTGTCGTGTGACATTTCCCTTTCCAGTTCTTCTCTTTCTGTTGGGGAGAGCCAGTTCTTTTTCTTTATGTTCCTTACTTGGTCTGCCAGCCTCTGCTCTGTTTGGGGGGTGTTATTCCTCTCATTCCAGATGTTGACCAACCTTCTTCTATAGCCTCTCTCCGTCGGGTTGCTTCTGATGTAGCATCTCCATATTTCCTTATTTTCTTCTCTTGTCCATTTCTTCCTTTGGTTGTGGTGGTCAGTTGCTGGATGACGACCTCCAAGTGCCTGACCGACTTCCCCTTCAATTGGGTTGAATACCTGGCTGCCGGACGAAGCTCCTCTGTTGCTAGAGGTTCCATTTTACGTCGTTGTCGTTTATTCCTTCATTTCTTAACATCATTGCTGAGTTTTGCTATTTAACCCATAGCTGGACCCTACCCCTTCAGGGATAGGTACTCATTTACAGCTGAGTAGACTGAGGAAATTCCTTTCCCAAGGAATCAACGCCGAGGAGAGCGGTCACCCATCCAACGACTGACCAGCCCCAATGTTGCTTAACCAGTCCATTGACGACCTAACCCACTCTGCCGCTGCGCCACATATTATTATTATTATTATTATTATTATTATTATTATTATTATTATTATTATTATTATTATTATTATTATTATTATTATTATTATTATTATTATTATTATTATTATAAGTATTAGTAGTAGTAGTAGTAATAGTAGTACAAGCTATAAGCAGATAATGTCGTATAGAAATAAATGCTAGCAATAAAATCCTGCTTTGTTATTAGTGTTGGTGACCAAGGAACAACTGACCTATTCTGCTTTTTTTTAAATAAATTATTTTAGCCTTAAGAAATTATTGGACCTTTCAATTTCAATTTTTACTTCAACAGAGAAGTCCATAACTTCAATCATTTCCATTCGCCTCGTTCACTCTTAAATCATTCAGTTTTGGGCCTTGTCTTTCCATTACATGTATGAAAAATTCCAGGTCGCAGTTGAAACTGCATCGACGTTAGAAGCCATCTTTTATTCAGTTAGCAATGTCTTCACATATCTATTTTTTGTACAGTTAATTCAGTTCTTTATCTCTTTAAAATTTTCATTGACACAACGTTTTCATATATTCTGACGTTTTGTCCTTTTTCACAACTGCATCTAAAATCATATCCCTCTATCCTCCCCGAATAAACGTTTCCTAACATTATATCTGTTTAAGGAGACCGTTCTCAACCTTAGGGAGACTTTCTCTTCTTAGAGGTTTCCAGCCCCTCCTTCCAGGGAGGTCTCGACTCGAACGTTCCAGAAAACATTTCGTTGTACTAGGCAGCCTGTTTAATTTCTTCTCAAAACTCAATTACTCCTTCCCTCTCGGAAGATAAATAGGTCCTATGTAGCCAGACAGAGGAACTCGTACTTTTTTTTTTTTTATCAGGCTCACTTTGGACAGGAAAGATGCTAATTGCATTTCAACTCCATTTTGTTGCCATGGCTTTTATTTTCCTTGAAAGGCTTCAGGCGACGGGTAGATTTTCTCTTTTGTACACAAAAGGAATTAAAGAAAAAAATAATCTTATATGTATTGGTGGGAAAAAGTGAATATAGAGTTAAATAAATGCGAATAGACTAAATCATTCATGAAAATAGGAATATAGATAAAAATGATAAGAAAGAGCCCCGTAGGGGGTTGGTGCCTTTAGTGCAGCTCATGCGATGCATTACTTAAGGTTCTTTGCAAAGTCCCTTAGGCCCCTAGTTGCAATCTCTTTTATTCCTTTTACTGTACTTCAATTCATATTCTCTTTCTCTCGCCTTACTTTCCACCCTCCCCTAACAATTAATTCATAATGCAACTTCAAGTTGTTCCTCCTTTTAACCCCTTCCAAACCTTTTTATTTTCTATTCAACGTTGAATAACCTAAGAGGTCCCATAGCTTGGAATTATGCCAAAATTCTATAAGCAAAAGCGGAAAAATTAAAACAGGCCAATAATATGTCGACTTAACGTTTCCAGCGTTTGATGTTGAAAACCATGAACACGCTTCAGTGTTGTTTTGCTAATTTGGTACGAGTTCATGATTGCGATGAAGAGATACATTCGCTACACAGCAAAATATAAAAGGACATTTACAGTCGTATGTGCTACAAATCTCTCCGGATAATAAATGCCGCGGTATTTCGGGTACATAAAATCACATTGACGACAAAGAGACAGACCTATAATCAGATAAATGGGTGGAGTTTTCAGCAAAACAGAATTTTTGTGGTTTTATATATATATATATATATATATATATATATATATAT
>NC_087210.1:77301005-77308505 GCF_015104395.2 Macrobrachium nipponense | reverse complement strand
TGCGAATGAATAGGAAATAATACAATGAAATGTAGTCATGGTTGTGACTCAGTCTAAGCGACTTACCTGCCGTTCCAAAATATCGTTTGAAAATCGAAGATATACCATAGTTTTAAAGAGATATGCCCATACCTTTCTTTCTTCGCACCAGACCGAATCTTTGACCTACTTCTAGAGAAATGTAAGGGTGACACTGCTTAAAGTTTATTGTTTTTATATATAGGTCATGAAATAGACACACAACGTACATCTCGGAGCCTTTGCTTGACAAGTATAAGATTGAGTGACTGACTGACGCTTTCGTAAAAGAATAAGACCTAGATAAACGTCATCGGCCGCCATCGAAATTTCTCACGTATCAAACAGGGATAAGTTCTGGAAAATCCGCAACAACGCCTCCGAAGCTCTCACCCAATATTTGACCTAAGCCTCTCTTATAACTTATGAAAGTAAAAAGCCTGAGATGGCGCGTCCACCAATATCTGGGCCAATATTCCTCCTTTTATCCAGAACCCAGAAAGGTATCAACGAAGTTGTCAGCAAAGTTAGTTTCCCCTTACTTCGGCCGTGGACTTTTTTTTTTTTTTTTTTTACAGTTCCTGCAACTTGGGCAAGGCTTTGAATATGTTGTTAGGTGTAGTATGTAGCTTTAGTTAATTTTTGACATTTTTGACATCGACAAAGAATAGAAAGGTAAATGAATAAAAGATATAGCCATTTGCTAGGTGAGAAATAACTTTTTTTTCCTTTGCATACTGTAACAAAAACATTGCCTAGCATGTGACTCATGAGTATTGCCAGACATAAAATAAAAAAAAAAAAAACATTTCTCTCATTACAACTTGATGCTGTGTAATAAGACTGTGCTAAATTTATTAATTAAACTGATCTAACTTCTTTCGAAACCTTAGTCCTTCAACCATATCTTTATTCCTTATTGCCTTCGGTGACTCCTATTAGAATGGCTTCCATGTGACCCGTCTTTTTAAGGATTACAGATTTGTGATTTTTTTTTGTCGGTATATCTGCTTTATATTAAATATCCATTTTCCCACACATTCATTTTCGGTTAAAAGGAAAACTTATATTCTTGAGTAATATATTACTGTCCTGCTTTTCTGGAAATGTATTTATACGGTTTTCACGAGAACTCGGGTATTAAGTTTTTTTTTTTTTCATATTAACACTCGTCGTTTATATCTCAAGCCCTTTTTTCTTTCAGTCCAATCCCAAGTTAAGCTCAGCAGCTGACTAACAACAGATATAAACTTCACTACTATGCTCCACTTCTGTAGTATGATGACATGATACTATATTTTCATGTCTTCACCCTGGGATCGGATGTTGTGCTATCAAGTTGTCAGCCGAAAAATATGGCTGCAATACAAGGACCAGAAAAGATAGTAAAGATTGAGAACAGACATTAATAATTCGATACTCACTCATAAACAAGAAATATTTGGCAGCCTTGTTTGAAGAATCTAAGAATACTCAACCCACATTCATTTACTAAGTCATTCTTCTACCTTTGGTTCAAGGCGTAATGTAGTTCTTTCGCCCAAGTTTGCATCGTCGACGGCTTCGTATTCGAAGTTCGTATTCATTTCCGTAAAGTTTGTTCTGGGAACACGTCTTGAGCTATCGGGATTCCGAGATATGGGATTTCGGCTGATTTTTCTTGGACATTTTCTGTGATCGAGTCGGCAACAGACTGCAAGAGAAGTAAGGAATAATAATCCAGCTATTGTAGTGCCTGGGTTGGTATACACATTGCTTGATTAGTTAGATAGATAGGGGAAACAAAAGTGGTTAAAGAACTTGAGTGAATATTTGTTTGATTAGGGAGACAGGGGAACCAAGAGTGGTTAAAGAACTAGAGTGAATAATTAGCAGTATGTACGAAAAGAGAAAACAGATTATTATTTAATATCATCTCGTTCTCGTGACTTTTTATGGAAAAATAAAGTCCGCAGTGGTATGTATGTATGTATATTTATATATACATACATATTACCCAAGACTTTGCTTTTCCAAATAGATCGTTATTTATTTCTGGAGTAACGTGCCGACAATCAAGTGAATGAATGAAATGAAGTAAATAAGAACACAGACCGATAGCCCTGCATGTAAAATCTAATCCCAAAACCACTCCTTGTATGAAAGAAAATGGCATCATTGCCAAGCGCAGAAACACGATCACATGGGCGAAGGAAGACTTCACTGAAAAGCAGACACTTGTGCATTTCCCTTCATCAACACCAGACTGACGTAAAGTTTTAGATGTTTTTTTTTTTTTTTTTTTTTTTTTTGTCATTAAGGTGAAAGGGAAAGTGGAAATTTTCCAACATCCACATGTGTAGGAGTTTCAGTCATTACGATGATGGCCAAGGTGTCAGTGAAAGTCCATATTCCAGGGCTTTACTCATATTCTTTATGAAAGAAGTCAAATAATTAATGGTGGAATCATTTTCCCAAAATAAGTAATGGTGGAATCATTTTCTCATAAAACCAGAGATTACGATGTTCAGGAAAGAAGCGCTATTCTGTTAATTTCATAAATCTAAAATGTTAGGGACTTCATCAAATAAAAAGAGGATTTTTGTTGAGTATTCGGCAGACATTTTTAAACGCTGGTGGTAATTTTGTTTATCATAACATTCTTAAATGCAACAAAGTCAAATGACGTTAAAACCAAACATTTACTTCAGAAAGTTTTCAGCATCAAAGAAATGCTCGAACCAGCTTCAATGGGCTGCCGATAAAAGGCGTTTGAAGGTTTATGAAGTGTGAAACTACTGATATGTGAAGAGAACCGCGGGGTTCCGAAGAAAGAGTCTTGGCTCAGGAGGTAAAGGAGGTATTGAGAACAGAATAGAGACCTTTAAGATGCACACAGAAGAAAAGAGAAAGAGAGAAATGTCTACATTGCGGTCAGGTTTCATTTGCTAACATATGAACCCAGGACCTATTTAGATGAAAGGGTTAAATGCTTGTTTGGGCAAAAGGCGGAACCCTCAATTTCTTCAAAATGTAAATAGAAGTCTGCTCTAAATTTCCAATTATCCTATGGCCATTAATGAAAAGTAGAAACCAAACGTAGCGGTATTTTGTATTTGTGATTCATTCATCAGTAGTAAAGCTTTATGAGAATTTGGAAGAAAACATCGCTTCCCTAATGAGCATCTTAGTCTCTGGCTTTGTGAGAGAATGATTCAACGCCTCCATATTTTACTTCCCTAATGAAGAGAGTGACAAAAGCCTTTGGATTATTCTCAGTAAAATTCTCGTGCCGGAAAGATGTGAAGCGTCTCATCAAATGCAATCATTTTTGATTCGGACGAAAGCTGTTTTTTTCTTCTTCTTCTTCTTCTTACTAAACAGGAAAAATTTTCATTTTTTTTTTCTTTTTTTCATATTCTACATAGATCGCGCTACCTCGCTAGCGGATCCAGAAAACTTAGAGGTGGGGGGGCGGCCACCAATTTTTATATACAGATTTACACACACAAGCACACACACACACAAACACGCACACTCACACATATGTATATATACATATGCATATGTATATGCGTACAGTTAATTACATATATTATCATTAAGATTATTGTTATTATTATTATTATTATTGTCATTATTATTTTTTTCCTCAAAAGTTTATTAATTCTATAGTAGATATTTATTTTTTTCCCATTTTTATATTTCTCATTTATTTATGTTGTTATTATCCAACTCTCAATATTATTATTTTGTCATTATTTTTCATGGGGTGGCACGTCCCCAGGTTCCTTATCCCCCCCCCCCCCCACCCACACTACTCCACAAATAGTTATGTTACTAATATATCAAAATTCAAAGTACTACACTGTGAAAGAGGTACGTCGTCTTGCAAAAAAAAAAAATAATAATAATAATAATAATAATAATAATAATAATAATAATAATAATAATAATATAATAATAATAATAATAATAATAATAATAATAATAATAATAATAATAATAATAATAGATAGATAGATAGATAGATGGGTAGATAGAGAGACAGGCAGATGGACAAAATTTTTAAAGCAGTATATGAATTTAATATTTTATGAGCAGTGTACTATGATGAGACCGTCAGATTCCTAGCATTCCTTCTTTATAATTCTTTTTACATAACGTATTTTGCTCATTAAGATGTCGTAATGAATTTCTGGTATTAAAGAAGAACAAGAAAAAAAGAGAGAACATCAAAAGCAAAATTTCTTTTAGATATCTCTGTGATCTCCGTACTTTAATTAACTGTTTATTTATATTCATCTTAATTAAACGTTATTAGAATTGATTCTGACACCGTTTCATAAATAGGTACGTGATTATTATCAAACTAATTTTTTGCCAACATCTGGCCGATTGAAGTTATGATTTTACTCCATAGAATAAGATTAAAGATTCATAGCATGTTTTAAACTATACTTCTTTCCAAGGAATACGTTGTATCCGGTGTAAGTAACCAAACCTTTAGAATTAAAGTGAATAGTATGAACTCAAGACACTGAGACTTGTGTCGAAAATAACGAAAAACTTATCAACAATTTTTGTCGAGGTTTCCTTCTATGCTCTGTTTTTTTTCCATCTGTCCATCCGCCTGTGGTGTTTGCGCATGGTAACACTGCGTCCCGGGCTTTAAATAATATCTTATTTCGAATATTAATGGTATTAACGGTGTAATTCGCATACAGTAAATTATTAAAACACTTTTCAGTTGCAAATGTACACCCAGATATCCTTTTATTTACCTAAAACTTACACATAGAGTAACTATTTAAAGCCCGGGATGCAGTGTTACCATACGAAAACACCACAGGCGGATGGACAGATGGAAAAAAAAACGAGTATAGAAATGATGTAGTTTTCAAACACGAACAAATGCGCTTGATTTATAAAGAATTACGAGAATCGGTAGACCTTTCATCTTGCAGAACTTCTTCCCAACCTGCTTACTTTTTGGTAAATGGTATACGGATTTCTGTGAGCTAAGGAAGTACATCAGTACAGTTTCATTCTTATAGAAAAGTGGAGTTGTATTTCGGCAAAACCGCGGAGAGATATTATCAGATTAACGACTGCGGACAGCGATTGAATTGCCTCTCCTCAAAACATAAGCTTTGTGATGTCATTCCCAGTAGAAAATGTCGTTCGAAAGTAATTTTCTTCGCTTTCCGCCGTTTTTATTTATTTATTTATTTTTTTTTTTTTTGGTTTATTTATTTATACCAGCGAGATACTTAGTATCGACGTTTCTTCAGATTTTGATAAGACGAAGCCTTGAGAAGAAGATTAAGAGAAGATCGTTGTAGATAAGAACAATCTCGACGTATGGGGGCTATAACGAAGAAGTAGAGAAGCAGAATGAATCATTGAAAATTCATCACGAAACGCCACTCACAGCAAATCCCGCCCAGTTCGGTCCCATCTGGGAGTTTTCCACGAGGAACTAATGGCCGCCTGTGAAAGCACCCGCGACAACATCGGGAGTAAATCACGAGGGGATTTTTGCACTCGGTAAATATGGACACTTTGTGCTCCAGGACACATCCGACCGATTTTATTGGCGGCAGAAGGGAACGAGGGAAGAAGGGGTCGTAAATCCTGATTGCTCAACGTCAAGGGCCCGACCTGAAGGGAGTCACGTTCCAGAGCCTGACGTGACTTGGAGTCCAGAGACCGCGATAATGGCGTGTAATCAAAAGTTTTTTTTTTTTTTGTGTGTGTGTTGCTGAAACATTTTCCTTATATACAGTTATCATTAAGGT
Organism: Macrobrachium nipponense; assembly: GCF_015104395.2. Taxonomy (NCBI): domain Eukaryota; kingdom Metazoa; phylum Arthropoda; class Malacostraca; order Decapoda; family Palaemonidae; genus Macrobrachium; species Macrobrachium nipponense. The sequence continues at coordinate 77,302,707 of NC_087210.1, read as the reverse complement.
ATAATTAATGGAAAATTATGTACAATATATTTAGGAATATTGTGTGATAATATTTACTCACTATATGATACCTAAACCGTTACTGCCTTCTAGTTTTTGTTGTGGGGGCGAAATGTTTAACTTATTTGATGACACGTCACCCTGCCAAAACCCGTTATATTAAAGTCGATATTTCACTCCAGATTGTCAGTTTGTATTCTCCAATTTTCCATTTCCATATCCTCATGATCCTACTCGTACTCTCATTTACATTCATCTCTTTCTTTTTGCAACCACTTTCGAAATTTTTCTCAATTTTAGTATTTTTTTTATTGTCAGCTATTCTACATTCCATTCATGACCGATTTCCTCATCCCACAACTGTTCACCGACATTTACTGCCCATACTCTGACTTCCAGCATTACTGCACTCATATAAAGATAATGAAATGGTAGTAAAAAAGGACGTACACAACGCAGGTATATAGTAAAAACCGTCTGTTACCAGTTACTTGTGTTAATTAGTGCCACCTATTATGTTTTTGTCAGTATATGCCATTTACAGCTGTTTCCTTTAATTTTTATATCCTCCCACTAAACAGTTTTGTAAAAAGGAACTTGATTTACATACCGCTCATTTTGCTCTGACACCCAAAATCTACCATACATCTTCAATAGTATAATAAGTATCGTTATGATCCTATCATTTTATAGTGTCTTTTACGGGCTTCAGCCTCTTGCAATAGAACATGCATACCTTACACAGGCTGGTAAGCAACTCCGTCACACATTCATTAATATTTTGCAGTTACCCGCGTGTAAACAAATCAACAATAGGGAAGGGGCGGGGGAGTGTTATACGTTCGTCAACCTCTTGATTCCGCTCCTTACATCCTCAAAATTCACTACGACAAGTATCATCAAACTAATGCCAATATTCCACTCTTGTTTTTCTCAACAAATAGTCATCTCATTTGTATTTCCATCATCTGGTGGTAAGTTTTCCTTCTTCAACCTCATAATTGGTCCATCTACAACCTAGAAAATTATTCGAGAATTTGCATAATACTGATATACTAACTAGCGTCTGTAACTGTAATGATTTTCAATCGCTTCTAACGGGATTGCTTTTACATTTGAGAGCGAAACGATAAAAAAAGAATGTGACTGAATCGCGAATTCAGATATCAGAAGAATCTTCTGAAGTATTCAAGCAGGAGTATATTCGCTAACTGAAGAATACTTCGTTCCAAGAAATAAAAGAACTGGTGTAGGCAAATAATCTGAATAAACGTTTCTCGGAACGTCTTGGGAAGGAGTAATTTAATAAGGGTCCTCACAAAGGTTATGCTAATGGAAGTCCCTCGGAGGAAACTGTTAAAAAGAACTGATTTTCATTACATTTTTTTCGGTCAGGGACTAATTCCATTGGCATAGTAATTAGATAGGGAATTGGAATATGCACACGAATGTCCTCAATTTCTCTATGGTCACAGAAACACGAATAAGGAGAGAGAGAGAGAGAGAGAGAGAGAGAGAGAGAGAGAGAGAGAGAGAGAGAGAGAGAGAGACATTCCACTTCTTCTAAGCGTCCCTATTTTGGAGAAGACTAAAAAAAATAAAGGAAGAAAATGAAGGAGGGAAGGTTGGAGGAAGAAGGGAGAGAAAAGTAATCTGAATAAAAGAAATAAGAATGGAAGCATGATGTAAATGCAGCAAGGTT
>NC_087210.1:77288505-77296005 GCF_015104395.2 Macrobrachium nipponense | reverse complement strand
TTAACTTTCGGTCAATTCCAATCAGTGGCTAAAATGATATTTTTAGTGTGTAAATGAATGCTGCAGAAAATTGATATCATCACGAATAAAAGATTTACATCCATTTTAAGTCCGGAAAGGCCTGACTTGAGGACATCCGTAATGAAACAGGTGTTGTGATCAAAGGACTCTTTGATATTAATCAGAATACCGATCATTTAATCCTTGTGACATATTGTCAATCACAGAGATTCGTACCTTGGCTCCCATCTCATCTCAGGTAATAGATACTGTTGCATCGCAATATGTGATGTTGGGTCCTTTCTTGTTCAGTTTCATTTTACTTCTTCCTTTTCTCGCCTTTTCTCTCTTTGATTTTTGAGGTATGAGGTTTCAGCTTTCTGAATTAATATTTCGTACTTTTTTTCGGGCGAATTTTCTTGAGATTTCGTTTTCCTTTTCTTTGGTGTTATTGCCGTTGACTATAAATTCCGATGCCAGATCATTTCTCATCCATCAGACTTTCGTTTCATTTCGCTTATTTTCATATAGATTCAGACTTTTACATTGCTGATAAAAGAAAAAAACTTTTCTATACATTTTATTGCCGTAAGTATGAAGTTTGAATATTTTGAATATAAGACATATTTTCACTAATCATTAAAGAAAAACAACTCAAATGTTCTTTGTATTACTTGTGTATGATCATGAATTACCTTTCCTGTTATTTTTGCTATTGATGCATTTTTCTATTTACCTTTCTCACTCTCCTCTAAATATTAGAAAACTTCGTAGTTATTTGATGCATGAAAGATTACATAATATATTTCAGAAATTTACCTAATCCAAATCAGTTTAGATTTGTCTTCACACCACTTGTATATGTGTGTGTGTGTATATATATATATATATATACATATATATATATATATATATATATATATATATATATATATATCACATAATATAATGTGATATATAAGATAATAATATATATATATATATATATATTATATATATTATATATGTATATATATATATATAAAAATAATATGATATAATTATATGTATATATATATTATATATATATATTATATATATATATATATAGATATAATATATATATATAATATATAATATATTTATATATATATAAATATATATATAATATTATAATATATATATTATATATTATAATATAACATAATTAATATGCTCTATATATATTATATATTATATTATATATATAGTATAATATATATATATAATATATATGTATATATATATAATATATTATCGTAATAGATATAATAATATATATATATGTATATAATATATATATATACATATCCTATATCTATATATATACATATATAGTATATATATATATATATATAGATATGTATATATATATATACATATCTATATCTATATATATATACTATACTATAGATATATATATATAACTATATATATATATATATATATTATACATGTGTAAAGCTAAATTTAATTTGATATGGTATAAGGTACATTCCTGAAATATATATCCTTTCTATTTTTCCATGAGGTGTTATGCTGTAACGCTTCAACACGTCTTTTGTATTTCCCTTTCAGAATTTGTTAGAGTTCTTGGAATGGAACATATTGGTTTGCTTGCTTTGTTTGTAGTTTCCAACTGTTTCATAGTCCCGAAATCCTTTTGATATAGAATACGGGAGTTGTTTTTCTTTATTCCACGAGTGGTATTTAGAATAAAATGATTCCTTTTAGACAGATCACTAAATCATTGCAAAGATATCTTACCAAAACATAACGTCATAAAATAATGCATAATATGATGAAGATTGAAACTGAAATACATAAATTGTATTCAGGGTTTCGAATCGAATGTGTATCATTATTTCACATTAAAATCAGATCTCCGGTGAATAAGTAACGGTAAAATTTAACTTTTTAAAATCCCAGCCAACAGTCGGAAAATGTCTAATCGCCGGAAAATCAGATAACGAAGCCTACAAAAATGAAGTGAGGAAAGTGACAGCAGCCATTATCAGATACGGAATATCATCGACGGTAAATGAATTATGACTGACAGCATGTCAGACGGGTTAAATGATCGGCATTCTGATTAATGACCCTGATTCCGTCGCTCCATTGCTTGCATGACGACCGCCATCATTAATGTATATAAAGGTTCAAACACCTAAATATTCAATAGCGTACGTAGGTACGTGTGGACATACTGCTGAGTCGAGTGCAAAACTGTAGTTCGAGTACACATATACATACGTACACACACACACACACACACACACACATATATATATAATATATTATATATATATATATATATATATATATATATAATTATGTACATATATAGATTATATAAAATATATATATATATATATATATATTTTATATATATATATACATATATATCTATATATAAATATATATGTGTATATATATGAATGCTTAAATATATTATATATATATATAGATATATATATATATATATATATATATATATATATATATATATAATATATAGTTATAGAATTCGCTACGGATTCACATCATTCGGAATAGGCGAATACCACAGGGAAATGGGTTATATAAGGTCTGTATCAAGCTCTTCTGCGTTTAAGAATCCTCGGGACAAATAAGCAAGTAAATTTTGGATCTCCATCGCAAAAATAAATACGTTCCATCAACAAGGTATATTCATTTCATCATTCATCATTGCTTCGTTGAATCGTTGAATATTTACGTATGAATAATTTCAGAATATAGCTTTCATCGTTTCTTGCAGTTCTTTTATTGTGTCTTGAGGGGAGGAGAGAGGGAACTCTTAATATTTTCGTATCCCCTAAAACTTGATTTATATATTTCCTTGACAATAACATTAGATTTAAAAATACAAAACCAACGAAACGGCTCATAAATGACTGTAATTTATTTTTCTTATTTCAACTCCTTTTGAGAATGTAAACATAACTGACGTGTGAACAGAGTTATCTAGGTGAACAAACACTGATGCTGTATGAAGACTATTAAAATTGTATAGCTTTGTAAACTGTCTTAATCAGTGCAGCATACTGATGCGCAATATTGTCCTTTACAAATCTTTAATATTATTTGTTTACATTTAACAAATTACTGTTATTAAATTCTGGGTTAATGTTCTATTGCAAAATAACGGCTATAATTCTGATTCTTCCTGCATTATCCAAGGAGTAATTGGGACCCGGTAATTACAATAGATAAGTGTGTTTTGAAAGTAATCAGCCTTATTCAGAAAGGAATTATCTTTTCAGTTAGGGATTACACAGCTTATTTTGTTTAATCAGTCTTTCATAATAACAGCTTACTGCTGCTAATCGTTTTCCTTTTTTGTGTTTTTCCATAATAATCGTACCGTTAAAACCTTGCGATATTTTCAAGTGAAAAGTTACAATATTTTAATGTAGTTGTCTGACTTAAAATATAACAACATTTACGACTGAAAAAGATCAGATTCGTTTTATGCTTGATCGATAAGTCGGGATCTTTTTCGATGTATTATAAAGCATTAAGCAGATTACTATATTATTTATTAGTGACAAGAAACCAGGTAATATTAACAAATGTATTTGAGTGAAGTGTGGAGATTATAGCATACCTATGCTTGCTCCAGTTTTACGTCTATGAAATGTGTTCTTTCTCTTTCACTCAGAAGGAAAAGAAAAACACCATAATGGCTGTAACGAGGCCAGTTTATTAATGATATTGTTTGTGGTCCCGTTCTATTTGGTCTTCTTCTTCTTCTTACTCTACAAGCTCGTCCCTATTTGGGGTCGCTGTAATGGTTCTTCAACACATTCTTCCATCTCTTTGGTCCAGTGCATCCTCCGCACTCAATCCCAACGCCCTCATATCTCTCATCACACAGTCAATCCATCGCAATTTTGGTCTGCCCAACCTTCCCCCGCCTGGTAGTCCCATCTCCATCATCATCCTTATCGGGTGGTCTTCCTCACGTCTCTTTATATGTCCAAACCATCTCAGTCTTCTTTCCCTTACCTTGTTTGAAGCTGGTGCTATATTGAGAGTGCCTCTAGCATGTTCGTTCGTAACTTTAACCTTTCTAGTAAGTCGACATTGCCATCTCAACATCCTCATCTCAGTCACATCAATCCTGTTCTCATCTCTCTTCTTAGTTGCCCATGTTTCGGACGAGTACAACACCACAGGTCTCACAACCTGGCTCTCGATCTTGCGCTTTAATTTTACCGGCATTCAGTTTGGTCTGTTCTTCCAAAATAGCAAAGGTGAAATCTGATAGGAGGTGATCGGTTATTCTTTCATCATTTGTTTGTTTCTTTTTTTCATCAAACTATTATATATAGATTAGAGACTCGTTTTTAGGTTATTCTATTTATCTAAGTTTTTCTTTTATTGTAAATCTCTTAGCGTATTTTGAAAAAAAAAAAAGTGTCTGTTCTCCATAGCGTATTAAAATATCAGTCGATTCGCACGGCCTAATATGACTGTATCTATTCTAATATTTTTTATTGATTTATTGCAGTAAAGGCTATTCTCATCTTTTCTTAACTTTATCGACATTTCGCCTAATCATTCTCATTTTCACTTAAATATGGCTTTTATGCAAGGTGTCCATAAAGTTCCAGTACCATTACAAGCAATAAATACTTGTAATGGTACTAGGACTTTATGGACACCCTGTATATCTTGCTCATTAAGATCAGCATAAGAGAGGAATCATGAAGAGATGTAAATGAAGAAAACTTGACAATAAAGAAGTGGTAAATGATGTTATGTAAAGCGACTAAAATGTACTTCGCCGAATAATTACTCTTTTATTAGCCACATAAATTCTCCCAATGGGATTATGACATCCCTGGAACTGAATTAATAAGCGTGGCTATGCAATGCGAATGTAAAACCACTGACTGTAATAAAAGCGATCGTTTTTTATTATTTTTTTTTTCATTGAATAGAATTCATGGCATTGGGTTCCTCCACTTCGCAATGCATATAATTGAATTCCACAGAACATCATCAGCTTATTTTTCGTTGCAGAATGTACTTATTTTTTTCCGAAATGGATCACGTATTTAAGTCTTGTATAGAATGGCGAATGAAGAGGAAATAAATGATATTGGAATATACAACGATACATTTTTCATGGTATAAACCTACTCACTGCACGATTCGCTCATTTGGAGCAATAAAACTTAGGTGTAGATCAAAGAGCGTTTTCAGGTTAGACTAAAAATACATTGGGTACTTTCTGTATCGCTTTCAGAAAGCGAAGCATTTCATGGCATGTAAAGAAATAAACCTTTTTGATTATTCTTTCATGCCTCATAAATCTTTCGCTGAAAAGGGGGCTTCGAGATAATGAAGAAAACAGTGATGTTCTCTAAATGAAAAAAAAGCATGAAAATAAAATGATATAAAACACAAAAAATAAAAGTAAGTCGACTGAGTTATCAAAGGTTTCAATTTAACTGCAAAATGACTCGATTGATATTACGAGCATTTTATATCATACAAACGCGCTGTATAGAACGACTGGCGTTAGGTAATAGTGACTGAAAGGATACAAGTAAATCATTCCAATTAAGGAAACGTTCATTAACTCTACATTATCTTTAGGAGTAACCATACCTACCGGTGGGTGTCCGACGGGAACAAATGAGCAAGTAAATACTCAACAACTGTATTGCTAGTCGCTGGATCAGCAAAGTTATGCAACACTGGAAAACGATCAGTAATCGGGTGAACGACCACATGGTGTATAAATTATATTATATATAGATTATATATATATATATATAATATATATATATAGTATATATATATATATTATATATTATATATATATATATATATATATATTATTCGAGCTACAAATGTTCTTTAATATCTATTTCGCTCTACCTCGAAATTGATATATTTTCATAAATGTAAAACGAAGGGAAATTTTTTAGTTAATAATAATTTCGTTCCCTTATGGGATCAAACCTCCGTCCAGCGGACAGGAACGAAATCAGTACGACATTGACGTTACCGATTCGGCTAACAGTGAGGCTATAAGTTTAAACCAATTCTGACCTTACAATTCATCGTCGAACTCGGTTTTCTTTTTCGTAATTAGAATTGATATCCAACCCCCTTCACCATGTTAGCCAATTCGAACGTTTGACGAAGGTACCCATATTATGATAATTATCACATCACCGTGATTCATATAAATTATTCGAGCTATTGTTACCCGAATCGGTAACGTCAATGTCGTCCTGATTTCGTTCCTGTCCGCTGGACGGTGGTTCGATCCCATAAGGGGACGAAATTATTATCAACTAAAAAATTCCCCTTCGGTTTACATATACGAAAATATATCAATTCCGAGGTAGAGCAAATTAGATATTAAAGGATGATTGTAGCTCGAATAATTTTATGTGAATCACGGTGATGTGATAATTATTCATATATACTATATATATATATATATATATATATTATATATATATATATATATATATATATATATATATATATATATATATATATATATATATATATATATATATATGGGTGTATCTATCCATCTGTATATATATATATACGTATATATATATATATATATATATACATATTATATATATATATATATACATATATATTTAGTCAGATAGAGAGATAGATAGAAAAAACTGCTGTTTGGCTCCTTGAACTAGCTTTTGGATGAAGATAAGGGTAACGTATGATCTAGCCAGTTCCAGTTAGTATATGAATGTGTAATTAAATTTTTATTATAGTGCATGAAGCGAGTTGTACTCACTTATTATGATAATAATAATAATAGCAATGATAATAATTGTGTGTTCAGCACATATATTTACAAAATTATCGGTAAGAAATAAATCCCATCGCAAAATCCTTGTAGTCTACACGTGTCATTTTTTCTATTTCAATGGAAAAGGAAGTATTTAGGAAAAATACTAGTTTCTCTTCAAATCATACATAAGACAAAGAGCAGTGTCTGACAGAATAATAAAATGTAATCTTTGCTGTCCCTTCGTGTCAGTGACGTTCAGTTAATCAGCCATGGCGTTTAGAGGAAATTAATTTTACAACATGTTATGGCATTATTTACCTTTTTCTCCCTCAAACTAATATACGACGGTGAAATTGGATCGCTGTAATTACTGGAGTGTATTATTTTCCTTCCTGACTGTTGATTATTTCTCCAGTGTCAGTATATTAATTATGTTGACAGCAACTATTCAAAAGATTGTATATATGCATGTAGATGTATATACATATATATTTACTATATATATTATATATATATATATATATATATATATATATATATATATATATATATATATATATATATGATATATTTTATATATATTCTGTTTTATATATATTCCTTATGTACATATCGTCAATTGGTATACGCCATGCATTATATAGATATATTATTATATATATATATAT
>NC_087210.1:77278505-77286005 GCF_015104395.2 Macrobrachium nipponense | reverse complement strand
GAGATAGTCTACCACTCGATAAACATGGAGCTGGATTCTGGAAAGAAAGTTTTTTCATAATCACCAAACAGTTACTATTATTATTATTGTTATTATTATTATTATTATTATTATTATTATTATTATTATTATTATTATTATTATTATTATTCAGAAGGCAACGTTATATACCAACATATGGTAACATTACAAACAACGTCTTGATTATATACCATAAAAACAGTAAAATACATTCCAGTGCATTCTTGGGGGAACTTGAACAACATAAAAAAAAACTCACACCCACACGTTTTTGCAAATATAAAAACCTAATACCCATTTTTATAAAAAGCTGTTACATAGGCATGGTGTACCTAGAATTAACTTATTGAAAAAACAAATTTACTGTCATGGCGTAATAAATTATATTATAGCGATTTAAAAGTTGATTTTCAGTTGCTGTTTACTCAATTTGTTAAAAATGAAGAGAGGTGGACTTACGTAAACACGTAAAAAATGCACCGATGATTATTCTGTGAAATCGAGTTTTCTGTATAGCGCATAATGCTGTGTTAGCCGCGGCCCATGAAACTTTCAGCCACGGCCCGGTCGGGGCCTGTTCCATAGAGTTGCCAGACCCTTAAATAAAAGAAAGAAAAAAAATGAAAGCTTCCGATTTTATAGGGCTGCAAACTTGGCATCGGTAATTAGTTTTTAAGAACTGAAGGCGAACAGGAAAAGTGCGATCGGGTAGACTATACCATCTCAGTAGATTTCAACTAGAAAATGATGTTAATAAGATCGAATTTGACATAAAAAAAAAAGGTTATATTCAGGTCCATATGCAGAGTATCAGCTATAATTATTCAGCTATGCCTTCCAAACCTGAGTCATTAAAGTGACAAAAATCGTCAATTTATACGGCTTATTTTTGCTTTCCTAATTAGAGAATGCACTGAAATTTACTCAAATTGTTTAACTGTTCTCTTTATGATGGTGTCTCCTAAAGTAAAAAAGAAAATTTGTTTTAATTTTCATTATTTCTTTTGTAAAGGTTTATTCAAGACAGCTAAATTGTGATATTGAACATTTATTTTATTGCTACATTTATTGATACTATACGAACAAATATATCCAAACACTTATATAAGATTTTTTTTATATAGACTACAATATACACATGATGATGCATTTTAGAAGCTCATTTAATTAAAGCACGAGGTAATTCATTATAACAAGCTATCCATGTTATGAAACCCCCTTCCATGCAAGATAAAAAAAAAAGATATTTTTCATGATATTGCAATCAGTGGCAACATTGATCTCTGATCAAATACTAGTATCATTAGTCATGATAAATTATTTTGTAACTGTAAAGGTCATATTGTACGTTCTTTATTCAGTGACCAGAATTGATAAGTGAAAAAGATAATCTATGAATTATTTTTCGCAGAAAAATATGTTAAACCTGTCTGTGCAAAAAGAAAATTATTTTTCCATTTTGCTAATTAAGGAGTCAAGTAACATCTTAATATAGAACTTTTCAATGGGTTCTAAAGCAGACATTACATTCTTTGCAATTTATTTTATCTGAAGCTGCGTGAACACACACACACACACACACACAGAAAAGAGAGAGAGAGAGAGAGAGAGAGAGAGAGAGAGAGAGAGAGAGAGAGAGAGAGAGAAGTTATCAATAATGTTTAAAATCCACTCGTGGAGATCTGAGTTTGGTCAAAAGCAAACAAAGTAAAGTAACAAATATAGGCTTAGCAACTGGGCACAAAGTCCAATACAGCAAATATTGTATCGCGTACATTCCTCCTGAGAGAGAATGCTGTTTAATTTTCAAATTCAAATCTAAAAAAGGGTTACTGTTCGTAAATTTACAAGAAACATATTAAACGATTTTATATGATTTTATATATTCTAATAACTGAATACGTTGGAATGGAAAGATTTCCTTTTGAACGGTTTATGGAAATATTCTAAATTCATCATATCGTTTTATTCTAGATTCTTAATGAAGGTTGGGTCAGCCCCCCCCCCCCCCCCCACCCCACCCCCGTTCAGTTCTAAATAAATGATCGCATAATAATCCCACACTTAATGAATACTTTGTGTGGTTAATTTCTTTGCTTGATTAATCCGTCGCGTGATTAATACCTTGCATGATTAATAACTTCAAACGATTAATACCTCTGATGATTAATCCCCTTGCTTGATTAATCTCTCGTGTAATGGATCTCTTGCGTGATTAATTCCTCGCATGATTAATAACTTGTGCTATTAATCCTTGTAGGATCAATACCTTACACGTTTAATCGTTGGCATGATTAATACCTCCAATTATTAATCCCTTCCCTTGATTAATCCCTATAACGATTAATACCTACAATGATTAGTCCCATTGCTTGATTAATCCCTCTAATGATTAATTACTCACATGATTAATCACTCTAATGATTAATTCATTCGCTTGGTTAATCCCTCGAATGTTTGATCTCGCATGATTAATCCCTCGCATGATTAGTACCTTGCACAATTAATCCCCCGCATGATTAATCCCCCTACTGATTAATACCTTACATTATTAATCCCTCGCATGATTGAACTCTTGCATAATTAATCATTTTACTTGATTAATCTCTATAATGATTAATCGCTAGCATGATTAATCTCTCTAATAATTAATCCCTTTGCTTGATTAATCCCTCGCATGATTGCTCTCGTCCATGATTAATCCCTTGCATAATCAATACGTTGCACGATTCATTGATTAATCCCTCGAATGATTAATCCACCTCGGCGATCTTTAGTCGAGTTGCAGTTGCACTGGAAGTCAGTTTTTAATGGACTCGGCAACACCAGGTTCGTCTAAAAGATCTTGTGAGATCTAACGCCTCCTTTTCGGTGAAATAACTGGAAGTACCCACTTGTTGATGACAGAGGCGTCTCAGTCCCCTTCACTTTGATCCACTGAAGTATCCCTCCTCTGAGCGATCTACCTATCGAGTTTCAAAAAAAATAAAAAATAAAATCCATAACACGTACTCGACAATAATGGCGTTACACTTTCAAAGAGTAAAAATCCCTTTCATTTCTCTTTGATACATGGATATGATACAATCCGTATCGTGTTGGATTATTCAGGAGTGTGCTATGTGAGCGTCGTTTCATAAAATTATCTCAAAACTAGAATATACCATTTTTCCATTGAAATCGATGAATGAGATAAATCCAGAGACATAAAGTAACGCTCACACTTTTCCGTTATTCGAAGCCAGCTGAATGGCTAATATTTTATTACGGTGAAATGCATAAAAAGAGCATATTTAGATATCAGAGGTACTTAATAGCTGAATACGTTGATTTAATTTATTCAAGCATATGGGACGTATTTACCAGAGCATTAGTTGGACAGAGTGAAAGACGAGGTTTGGTGGAGGATGATGCCTTAGAAAGCAATGGAGGAGAAGGTGCAATCAGGCAACCGACCCCTTCATGTAGGGATAATGGTGGGGAAAGAAGAAGATTGGACATATTTATTATCTTGATAATTATTGTTCCTTTATTTGTGCTACCATTTTTATTGCCTTCTTATCAAAAGAATTCCGTTTAAGTAATAACTCATTACGTCGACTTTATGTTGTCTACCTTCAATTACTTAGCTTTGTTGTAAACGTCAGTTTTTACACTATCCATTTTTGAAGGTGACAGACTCTAAGAGCATCTGTTTTATCAGTCTTCCAAAACATTCACTGCTTAAAATACGTGGAACCCTCTTCCTTCCTTCGTGTCTGTTCAGCCTTTTATATAAACCTCAGAGGAAACTGAGTTAACATTCGGGAAGGCAAGTCCATTCACACGTTTCTTGTGTAATCAAACCCATCGCACATTTTCCACCTTCAAAAACAAACCAGAGAGATCATTTGCCATTTCCAACTTAACTTTTCCCTGCATCTTCCTTTCCCTCTGTGATCGCTTCTAGTTTTGTCTAGTCTTATCCACTGGCAATTCAATAGAAGCACGCGCATTTCATACATGAATTCATCTTCATTTTGTCACCCCGGTCAAACCTGGTTATATAGTACGAGGAGGAGTCGCCACTGAAGCGAGTCAGAGATAAATGGAAAGGCCAAATGCATGCGCGCTCATAAACGTAATGTGTTAAAGTATTATCCTCTAAACCTTTTCATCCCGTGCGATTTTCGTCGTGTAAAGTGAATCAGCGGCAAGGATTTTCCGGACTAGGGAAGAATCTGTGTTGCAAAGGATGTTTTGCTATCAATGGATTATTTGTTCGAGAAGCAGGGAATATTAATGACTCTGCATACTCACTGTTTACCTGAAAGGTTTCGTCACCTGTAGTATTCAAATTCGCGTTTTTGTTGCAGTTTCATTTTTAGCGTGTATGTTTTCGACAAGATGCTCTTTTTATAGTTGCCTCAACTTTCTGTGAATGGGATGATGTTATTCAACATAGGTTAGTATAGTCTTTGCCTGTAACCTCGTTGGTCGCGAGTTCGATTCTCGGACATTCCACTAAGGGGTTAGGGATGTGTATTTCTGGTGATAGAAGTTCACTTTCGACGTGGTTCGGAAGTCAGGCAAAGCCTGAATAACCACTGGTTCCATGCGACGTAAAAACACCATACAAACAAACAAATTATAACTTTAAATAGGAATACATAATACCTTCTGTATCTCAGAATTCAGCTTCATTAACATTTTTTTGAATTATTTTCACCTCTGATTTGAAGCGTCGACAATTTTATGTTTATAAGATGTCATTGGGAGTTGTCTAACCCCAGAAATATTCTTAAGAAATATACTGTGCTTATTTTGTTTTTATCTGCAATCAACTTCCTTGACATTTGTTATAGATTTAATAGTGTTTGTTAATATATGCCAGGTTAGACATTTGCTATAGATTTAATAGTGTTTGGCAATATATGCCAGGTTAGACATTTGTTATAGAGTTAATGGTGTTTGGCAATATATGCCAGGTTAGACATTTATTATAGATTTAATAGTGTTTGGCAATATATGCCAGGTTACTCTAGGAACACATATTAGGTGGGGTGGATCATTCGAATGGAATTTAAAAATCTTAACCGTGTTTGCTTGTAATATAACCAAAATTACAGAATTAGCCTCGAGAAAATTTTGGAGTTGTGGAAAACTCTAAAAGTATTTCAAGAAGCGTAAAATAATTTATGAGAAAATTTTTTTTTCCCAGTTATTAATGTTTTCTTTTGCGGTATTTCATCGTTGTCAATCATACTAAAGGTAATGAGCAATAACCAGAGTGGGAGTTACTGTCACATTCCTGTTTCAGGCAAATTTCGAAAACACGCGTCAGTCAAATTTGCAGGAGACTTCACATTAGTTGTCGCTGCGTTGTATCTCGCAACAATTTTCTCTTTCAGTTTTTTTTATTTGAGAGTTTTTTTTATCGTATATGAATTTCCCAGTACTCAGAAGCAAGAAGCAATTAATATCAATCCTTACAAAAAAAACGTTTGAATTTTAGAACATCAAAGTAGGATACGAAAATCGGCGTGAGAAATTACATAATGAAAAAGTGAATTGAGGGTCGTAATTACAGAATGAAAAGACACTACGAACGTCACGGTTGGCATAAGAGAGAAGTGTGTTGCAGTGTTTCAATAAAGGAGAGAGACCGCGCGCCTCAGCGGCGTGGTCGGTATGGTGCTGACGTGCCACCTCGGTGGCCGCGAGTTCGATTCTCGGTCATTCCATTGAGGTGTGAGAGATGTGTAAGTCTGGTGATAGAAGTTCACTCTAGACGTGGTTTGGAAGTCACGTAAAGCTGTTGGTCCCGTTGCTGAAAAACCACTGGTTCCATGCAACGTAAAAACACCATACAAACAAACAGTCAAAAAAGGAGAATGTCCATTCCTGTTTATGTTTAAGCGTCGAATCAATAAATAATCTATCTACCTTGGTGGATGAAACTCAAATTTCAGTTCCTCCCCGCCACCCCCTTTTTTTGTGTTTTTTTTTTTCCTTTTTTTTTTTTTTTTTTTTTTTTTTTTTTTTTTTTTTTTTTTTTTTTTTTTTTGCTTTTGGTGAGTTCTGAAAAAAATACAGAAACCGAGCAATTACTGTTGATATTCTTGATCGATGTTTTGATTACATCTCCATTAATTACATCAATAAAAGCAGAACTTTATAATGTCAAATGAATACAGACCTAGATATTCCACTACAGCAGATATAGAATCAGTGGTTATTTGATATCGTGTAAAATGAGAAAATTCTGAAATACACTACGCTGAAAAAGCCTTTAATTTACAAATCAGGCATCCGGTAAATACAATTTTCACATTGGAACAGATGACATTTAAAGCCGAGTAAATGGCAACATTATATTTAGGTCATCATAAAAGAAATATTTACGTACATGAGCCAGAGTACAAGTCAGCGAGACAAAAACAATATACAGTGGTAGTGCACTTAATGATATAGGCATTTTCCATGGTAATATTAATAAAAGATTCCAACTAAAGTTCAAAATTGTAAAATAATTGATATATTGATAAGCTTATAAATCTCTAAAGCCTTTAATGGAAGTTGCTCCAGGAGAAAACCTTTTGCAAGATGACCAAACAAGAAAGTAACTCTGCATCTTCCGAAGAGATGTGAAAGATGTGGCTAGTAAAAGAGATAAATGTGGATAGTAGAAGAGCAAATATTATTAAATGTTATAAGAAAAAAAATAATTGTTTTTTTCGTTTTGCATGTGGACTAATAGTTCCAAGGTGACATTGGTGTCAAAAAATAAAAAGAAAAAAAATTGTTTATGATAACTTTTATTGGCTTTACTTTATTCTTTCTAAACGTCTACACAGTTTCTCTACTTCATCCCAATACTTGCATATTAATATTTCAGAATATCTTAAATCAAAGCAATTCTTATGCAAATAGTCCCCTTTTAGGGCTGAAAGTATTTGTTTCAATGGAGATCCTATTCATTTGAATTTAAACGGACTCTAATGTTCTGCTTGTCGCGGAAGCCGCTGTATTAAGGACTTGAGCATCTTTAACACTTTAGGGTTAATATAATATCGTTAAAAATCTAAATAATACGCCTTTTCCTTCCTTTGGCAAGAGGCACATACTCTCATGAATAACAGCGTGATAAATTGTTAGTAATTTTGCTACCAGCAAAGAAATCACTTTCCATGTCAAGTAAATACGAAGTTTCCACATCTCAACTACTACACCAGTACATGGGAGTAAGTTGTTTCGTTTCTATTTTTCGTTTCTAAGTACGATTTTGCCGTAAATTTTTGGCAAGAATACTATTGTAGCACCGCCGACCTTTCTCTCTCTCTCTCTCTCTCTCTCTCTTTTCAATAGCTCCGGGTATGAACCAATGTAGTTGACTGAAGACAAGGAAACTAATTCCCTTTTTACTAAAGGGATGGAACTCGCCTCCTCTCCCTCTCTCGTGAATTAAGAGAGTTTGTGTTAACCCAATGAGAGAGAGAG
>NC_087210.1:77268505-77276005 GCF_015104395.2 Macrobrachium nipponense | reverse complement strand
TCGACGATGTCCGATGTCCAATTCCCTTTTGAGATGTTCATTACCTGCTTCTCTTTTATTATTAAGGCCGATTCCATCATTTGACTCTTGTACCGGCAGTTGCTGCTTTATAAATTATCCCCCCCCCCCCTATTCAGATCATTTCCCTTTGGCACTTGACAAAATAATAAAGTTAGTTTTGAATTATGTGGGCATCTAATAACGTATTTTCCCCCATTCGGGGTAATCATTCTACAAGCAAAATTTTCGGGTGTAGTATGGGTAGTCCTTTAAGTCCTATTTTTTAGCATCTGTACATGAATACTTTGAAACTACAGTAATAAATGCATAAAACCCAAAAACATGCTGTGGGATGAATACGTGGATGGGACATACTAACATTTTGGATATAAGTGGGGGTAATTTTAATTGAATTCCATCTCAAAATTAAACGCAAACATTAGTGCCCAGCATCAATTTAAAGTTTTGAAGAATGGGAAACAGAACACAAAAAATTCCTTTTCTTGATGTTTTTTAATAATCAGAGCCACGACAGATTACAATTTACCATATACAGAAAACCAACGTTCTCACTTTCATATATTCCCCACTACTTTAGCTATCTGACAAACTAAAACATCAAGATATGGTGTAGCTTAGCAAACCTATTCTTAAGAGCCTTACGAACTTTGTGTTCCCCACCCCAAAAATTTTTTCCTGCAAAAAAGAATTTGAACTAATTCGCAAGCAACTTTCATCTCTAAAGTATCCTGAACCATATAATTGAGAACGCAATTCAAAAGCAAACGTAATTTTCTACCGACCCCCTAAAGCAAAACAAGACCAGAGAACACACCCCCAACAATAAAATAAAAAATTCCCCCCCACCCCCCTGGAGACGATTAAAGAGAGTAACTCACACACCCTTGGAAAAATCCAACCCTTTTGCATTTTTACCTACCCAAATTACCTTTTAGCCAAATCCCTGATTAACGTCCAACATCGGGATTTACAGGTAATCCAACCTTCCCCAGAGATTAATCAACACAAACGTTCAGTTAGGTTATGGACACAGAACTCGGCTATTTTTCCAACCCATATAAATGAACATAACCATAGAATAAAACTGGAATATGTCCCCCACGTGTAAATTTATAGCAGCAACTGCCGGTACAGAGTCAAATGATGATCGGCCTTAAATAAAAAAAGACAAGGCAGGTAATGAAAAACATCTCAAAAGGGGAATTTGGAACATCGGACATCGTCGACGCAAGTGTTCACCTCAACCCACGCTTAAGAAGATTAAAAGACAAAAAAGGAAAGATTATCAGCCCTGGGGGGTGAAACCTAAATTGGCTTACTTGTGTAACGAATACTCTTGGTATAAAATACCACCTTTTCTGTAAACTTTTTCTTTTATTCATATACCTATAGAGAGAGACAGCAGTCTCTGAAATATAGTACTTTTTTTTTCTCTCTACATTTTGAGGGTGTTTTTATGGGCTGCCTTTTATTTAGATGAAATTTCT
This sequence comes from Macrobrachium nipponense, assembly GCF_015104395.2. Classification (NCBI taxonomy): domain Eukaryota; kingdom Metazoa; phylum Arthropoda; class Malacostraca; order Decapoda; family Palaemonidae; genus Macrobrachium; species Macrobrachium nipponense. Next base: position 77,274,497 of record NC_087210.1, on the reverse strand, counting down.
CCTGTTGTACAGAACATTTTTTTTACCATCCAGTATATATATAGTATAAAATATATGAGAAAATTCAAACTTCCGCTTTTCAAACTACCAAATTTTTTGAGGAAAAAACAGAGAAACTGTAAAAGGGTAGGCACATAAATGGCAACCCACTTTTTCGAACGGGAGGAAAATAATTTTCCCCTTGCAGTAGAATCGGTAAAGCTGTAACCTTGCCCCAACTCGAAAGAAAACGCAGGCTTTTTGAGATATCAGTCAAATGGGAAATTTTTTAGAGGATTTTTAGAGGCATATTTTCCTCTCTGCCTTTATCAAAACTTCGAAAGTTAAAAATCACACTCAAAAGAATTAATTAATTTTTTGGCTGATCAGTCAATATGTAAAGAATTCATGAACATCAACGGATGGATTCTGAGGTTTAGGCTATAAAACCTCACATTAATCTGTTTTTATCTCACTCTGTAGCAAATAAGAATTATTGTCGACTTCTTATTTGAAGTGAAATCGTCCTCATGCTCACACGTAAAAGCCAACATGCAAAGGGAGAGAGAGAGAGAGAGAGAGAGAGAGAGAGAGAGAGAGGTTGAAGTCATCAATTTGTATTTTCCAAAATCCGATTAGTCACTCTTTCTGTGGGGCCCGTCTATTGCTCGAAGTAATATCGTCAAGTTTTTATTGACTGAGAGCCACTCCATTTTCATGTGATTGTTAATCTGCTTTTTTGTCTCTTCGTGTCTTACAAAATGCCAACAACAATTCGCCCCCCGAGAAAATTCCAAAGGAGCAGCGAAAAAAGAAGAGGGGCAAATTTTAGGAATTTTAGGAGAGGAAATTGGATTCCGGGAGGGAAGGGGGAGAAAAAAAAAAAAAATGACAAATGAGCCGCAGAATCTCGGCAGACCACTCGGCAGCCATTTCATGTTGTCTTCTCTTCGCATCATTTCGCTAATCGCGTTGATGACGTCTTTTCTCACCAACTAATGGAACATAAAAGAGGAGAAAGGTACAAATTGCTCTATTTTCTCTGGCTTGAATTTTTTTTCTTTCCGGGAAAAATTTTTTTTTTTTTTCCGGCTGACTCCATTGAAATTGAAGAAAAAATGCACCCTTTCTGCATTTGGGTGGGGACATAGGGCTTTCTAAGTGAATAATTCGTTTTGTCCCCCCCCCCTCCTGTAAGGTTTTTTATATGACATTAGAAGCGAAGTATATTACTCATCACTGTTCCGTCTTTAGTAAATTTTAAGACAATTGATATAGAAGAAGAATACGCGCAGAATATTTTTTCAGCAAAATGTGGCGGCTATGTCTTGTGACCTAAATCAGCACACTTGGTAGTTTGTATTTCAGATATACTCGTATTATTGTGAAAAGTCCTCTTCTATAGTCCCATACAAAGCGTTTTTCGTCTACATTTTTTTGCCCCTTTTTTGCTGAACAAAAAAATAACTCTAAAAGTCCCCTGTGAACAAAAGGTGAAATGATTTGGATTTTATTTTTCCTGTGAAGTATGTGGAATATACCAAATACTAAGCCCTATTTGCAGGATGTCAAAGAGGAGCATTTTTTCTTCCCAACCCTGTGGGGCAAAAAGGGGACAGATGAATAACAAAAGTTGAATACTTTACATTCCAGTCGTTTACAGAGGCAACCCCCACGCGTGGCCTAAAGTAAGACAAGCTTATACACTTCGCTTTAGTTATCAGAAGTGAGAAAACTAAACCCCCCCCCCCCCCCCCCCCCCCCCCCCCCCACCCCCGTTACACATAGCCACCGAATTGACTGCATAAGACCATAAGTTCGTAAAGCGCGTGAATCTGCAATGCTTGGTGTTCTTTGCTCGGTAAGTGACAGAGCGTTAGAAACCTTTGGGTAAAAGAAGGAAGAGAGAAAACCTTAGATAAAAAAATGTCCGAAAATTAATAGTCAGGTACCACTGGAAAAATAGTTGATTATCCTATAATTTTCTATACAGATAGAAGAAGGGCAGCGGGGTCAGGTATGGTCCATTAAACCCTGGCCCATTTTTTTTCTGACAATAAAACTGTTTTGGAGTCATTTAAATACCTGCCCCCCCCTGTCTTTTAGTTTTAGAATTAACAAAGCTATGGATTGCTAAGAAGAAAAGAAAGGCGAGCATAAGTAAATAAATTTAAGTTTAAAAAAAACAACATTATCAGTAAACATCATGGAAAATTTAAAAAATTTGGAATTCACTGACAAATCTGATCGAGAACTGCAACCACACTTTAGTTAATGTTTTTTTTTTTTTTTTTTGACTGTCCCCCCCTTCCGGTGCCCCAAAAAATTTCCCCACCCCCCGTAGCTGCTGGGGAAGTTAATTTTTCTTTCCCGCTTCTTTTGTAAAAAGTGAAAAAATTTCGAAATGAATCGCGGTAAAATCTAGGAAGACTTTCCTTGGTGACATCTTGGGACCAGGTCGTAAATTCTTCCTCTATCTTGGTTTTAAAATTTGGCGTCAGATATAAACACAAAAAATAAAAGGGAGACTCTTGGAACCTCTAAAAATAAACTTTGGATAAGAAAGAAAAAGAGAAGAAGAAAAGAAGAAAGAAGGAAGAGAAGAAGAAGAAGGGAAGAAGAAGAGGGAGAGGAGAAGAAGAAGGAGGAGAGGAGGAGGGATAGTGAGGGAGGAGGGAGGGGAGGAAGGGTGGAGGAGGGGAGAGAGAGAGAGAGAGAGAGAGAGAGAGATGCATATTTTAAAGATTCCCTGGATGTTTGTGAAAAAATGATGGAGAAGAGGAGGAGAAGGGAGATAGAGAAGAGAGAGAGAGAGAGAGAGAGAGAGAGAGATGCAAATATTTTAAAAAGATTCCCTGGATGTTTGTGAAAAATGATGGAGAGAGAGAGAAGAGAGAGAGAGAGATAGAAAGAGAGTAGGAGAGAGCAAAAAAAGGAGAAAAAAAAAGATAGAGAGAAAAGAAGAGAGAAGAGAAAAAGAAGAGAGGAGACCATATTTTAAAGATTCCCAGGATGGTTTTTGATGGGTGAAGCCAGAGAGAGAGAGAGAGAGCAGGAGACTTTTAGATTCCCCCTGGGATTTGTGAGAATAGTGAAGACAGAGAGAGAAGAGAGAGAGAGGAGAGAAGAGAGAGAGAGAGAAAGAGAGAGAGAGAGAGCGAGAGGTATAAAATTTTAATTATTTTCCTGGTGTTTTTGAAAAAATGATGAAGAGAGAGAAGAGAGAGAGAAGAGATACAGAGAGATGCAATAGTTTAAAGATTCCCCTATGGTTTTTTGTTGAAAAAATGGTTTTGAGAGGAGAAGAGAAGGAGATAGGGAGGGGAGAGAGAGATCGAGAGATGGGGGGGGGGTATAATACTAAAATAGATTTTTCTGGATTTTTTTTTGTGAAAAAGGGATAAAATTTTTGAAGAGGGGGGGGAGAGAGAGAGAGAGAGAGAGAGTTTAAATATTCCCCGGATGTTTGTGAGAATGGTGAAGACAGAGAAGAGAGAGAGAGAGAGAGAGAGAGAGAGAGAGAGAGAGGTGAGTGAGTTTAAAGATTCCCTGGATGTTTGTGAGAATAGTGAAGATAGAGAGAGAGAGAGGGAGAGATGCATATCTTAAAGATACCCAGGATGTTTGTGAAAAGTAGTAGAGAGAGAGAGAGAGAGAAAGAGAGAGAGAGAGAGAGAGAGAGAGAGGCATATTATAAAGATTCCTGGATACTTGTGAAAAATGGTTGAAAATTGGAGTACGTGAAACTTTATTTACAAATGCGATGACCAGTGGCATGATATATAGATGCTAAAAGAATTATATGTAAAACTGAATACAATAGGCAAAACACAATGAAAGTATTTTTGGAAAACTACTTATGGCTGCAAATTATATCATTTATTTTCTTTCATTTATACATTTAATTTTTCTTTCGAAGTCCCTCGGGTGACTTCATTTTTGTACTGTACCCTGAAGAAAGGACCATGTACTGATGCATTATATATTAATAAATATATATATATATATATATATATATAAGGATATTAATAATATTTTATATATTATTATAATATTATAGGACACACACACACGTTAAAAAAATATATAATTAAATATATATAATATTATAATAATATTCTATATATATAATGTTATATATTATATATAATATATATATATAATATATATAATATATATATATATATATATATATATATATATATATATATATATATGTGTGTGTGTGTAGTGTGTGTGTGTGTGTGTGTGTTTGTGTGTGTGTATATACATATATATAATGCGGGTGTGTGTGTTTGTGTCTGCAAATATGTTCAATTAAGGTAATAATTCCTATCTGTAAATCAACTTTTATATTGTGGCATCTTACTGACAGAGAGCAGTCTTGTGCCCGTAGCTTTAGCTGAAATATCAGTCATCCTTTTTTTTTATTTTCAGTTTACTTTGGAGTCAAGTAAAACGAGAAAACAGTGTCTTCTGGATTTTTGAGTGTCATGAGTGTCTCTGGATTAACTGCTGAAAACAGCACTTGGTAAGTCTGATGTAATTGATCCATATTTTTATTTTATTGTTGTTGTCAGATATAGGGGGTTTACGTCATTGTCATTTGTGAGATGTATAACCACTGTAAATGATTTCGTAATTTTATTGTCGCATGAAATACCGTAGTGATAGCAGAAACGTTTCCATATTGAGGTGAAATTTTTGGGGTTTGGATCTGACTTATTCCTCTTATTTACGTAATGCAATCAATTTTCTCAATAATCGACCAAATTAGGGTAATGTAAAGAGTAGGTTTTAAATAGTCAATGGGATAATCTAATTATCGTAGGTCTTACTGACTTTCCTAGCCAGTGCTTCATACCTTTAACCAGCATTTACCAATTGGTCGTTCGTCGCCTACGATCGCTGACTTGTTTTCTTCCTGTTTCTGATATATATGTGATATGTCCCCTACGTGTATTTGACATGTTATAATGTACGCTTCTTAATACCTATACAAGTAATCCTTTCCCCTTTTCCACTGTTCGTATTGTTATTATTCCGTTGTCCTAGATCCATTTGCCTTCGTAAACTACTTTTTGTCTTTATTTAAACTCACGTTTCTCCTGTCCCCAAACATTCGTAAATGGTATTCGTGCATAACTCGTACTGGTAAAGATAAGGAATGACTTTCCTCAAGATAGCAAAAACGATATGGATGAAACGTAGTGAGTAAAAACAAGTCTAACTTATTTCGTACATCGTTTTTGTTTTATCATTATGCGTACTGCCGGCCCTTGTGCCACAAAGGTGTGCTAGTTATGATGCAACAGCTTGTGGAAATGGACCTGTAACCTGTAACCTTCAAATCCCCCACAAATCCACCTTCTCCCCCAACCAAAAAAAATAAGATAATATGTTTTTTATTTTATTATTTTAATATTATCAGTTTGATTTTGAAATGTCCTAAAATTTAGGTTGAACCAGTTTGTATTTTTCAAACAGACCTACTTTGGTAAAACCAAGGGGACAAGGAAGTGTAAAAGTAAATAAGTATATCATAGTTTTACCAGACCACTGAGCCGATTGACAGCTCTCCTAGGGCTGGCCCGAAGGATTAGCTATTTTTACGTGGCTCAGAACCAATTGGTCACTTAGCAACGGGACATACAGCTTATTTTGGGATCCGAACCACATCATATCGGGAAATATATTTCTATCACCAGAAACAAATTTCTCTGATTCCACGTTGGAGGGAAGTGTAAAGAAAAAGGAATCTATTTGAAACGAATAGTAAAGGATCTGACAACCGTATATAGCAGTTCAGAATAGTCGATCTCTGCTCTGGCAATAATTTCAACGTTGCCTTTCAAGTGGCCATTTTTTGATTGACTGGAACGCGGGAAATAAGCGGCAGCCCCCGAGTTTCCTCCGTTTTCTTAACCATGTCAAGTAGATACGAAGTTTCCACATCTCAACTACTACACCAATACATGGGAGTAAGTTGTTTCGTCTGTATTTTTCGTTTCTA
>NC_087210.1:77256005-77266005 GCF_015104395.2 Macrobrachium nipponense | reverse complement strand
ATCGGTAAAGCTGTAACCTTGCAACTCGAAAGACGCAGGCTGAGATATCAGTCAAATGGGATTTTGAGGATTTAGAAGGCATATCTCTGCCTTTATCAAAACTTCGAAAGTAATCACACTCAAATTATATTTTTGCTGATCAGTCAATATGTAAAGAATTCAGTGAACATCAACGGATGGATTCTGTAGGTTTAGGCTATAAACCTCACATTAATCTGTTTATCTCACTCTGTAGCAAATAAGAATTATTGTCGACTTCTTATTTGAAAGTGAAATCGTCCTCATGCTCACATTTAAAAGCCAACATGCAAAGGAGAGAGAGAGGAGAGAGGTTTAAGTCATCAATTTGTATTTTCCAAAATCCGATTAGTCACTCTTCTGGGGCGTCTATTGCTCGAAGTAATATCGTCAAGTTTTTATTGACTGAGAGCCACCCCATTTTCATGTGAGATGTAATCTGCTTTTGTCTCTTCGTGTCTTACAAAATGCCAAACAATAATTCGCGAGAAAATTGAAAGGAGCAGTGAAAAAGAAGAGGGGCCATTAGGAATTTAGGAGAGGAATTGAATCCCGGACAAGAAAAAAACTGACAAATGAGCCGCAGAATCTCGGCAGCCATTTCATGTTGTCTTCTCTTCGCATCATTTCGCTAATCGCGTTGATGACGTCTTTTCTCCCACAAAACAATAATGCGAAACATAAAGAAAAGAAATGGTAGGAAAAGGTTAACAAATTGCTCTATTTTCTCTGCAATTTCTTTCCGGGAAATTTTTTTTTTCCGGCTGACTCCATTGAAATTGAAGAAATGCACCCTTCTGCATTGGTGACATAGGGCTTTCTAAGTGAAATAATTCGTTGTCCTCCTGTAAAGGTTTTATATGACATTAGAAGCGAAGTATATTACTCATCACTGTTCCGTCTTTAGTAAATTTTAAGACAATTGATATAGAAGAATACGTGCAGAATATTTTTTCAGCAAAATGTGGCGGCTATGTCTTGTGACCTAAATCATCACACTTTGTAGTTTGTATTTCAGATATACTCGTATTATTGTGAAAAGTCTCTTCTATATCCATACAAACGTTTCGTCTACATATTTGCCCTTTTTGCTGAACAAAAATAACTCATAAAAGTCTGTGAAAAAGGTGAAATGATTTGGATTTTATTTTTCCTGTGAAGTATGTGGAATATACCAAATACTAAGCCCTATTTACGGGATGTCAAGAGGAGCAGTTTTCTTCCCTGTGGCAAAAGGGGACAGATGAATAACAAAGTTGAATACTTTACATTCCAGTCAGTTTACAGAGGCAACCCACGCGTGGCGTAAAGTAAGACAGCTTATACACTTGGCTTCAGTTATCAGAAGTGAGAAACTAACCTCCCTCTCCCCGTACACATAGCCTCCGAATTGACTGCATAAGCCATAAGTTCGTAAAGTGCGTGAATCTGCAATGCATGGTGTTCTTTGCTCGGAAGGTGACAGAGCGTTAGAAACCTTGCAAGAAGGAAGAGAGAAACCTTAGGATGTATGTCGAAAATTAAAGTAGTCAGGTACCACTGGAAAAATAGTTGATTATCCTATAATTTTCTATACAGATAGAAAGAAGGGCACGCGGTCAGGTATGTGGTCCATTAACCCTGCCACTTTTCTTACATAAAACTGTTTTGGAGTCATTTAAATACCTGCCTGTCTTTAGTTTAGAATTAACAAGCTATGGTTGCTAAGTAAAGAAAGGTGAGCATGTAAGATAAGTTTAAAGAAAAAACAATTATCAGTAACGCATGGAAAATTGGAAATTTTTGGAATTCACACATCTGATCGAGAACTGCAACCACACAAGTTAATGTTTTTTTGGGGGGTTTTTTTTTCGCTGTCCTTCCGGTGCCCCAAAATTTCCCCCGTAGCTGCTGGAGTTATTTTCTTTCCCGCTTCTTGTAAAAAGTGAAAATTTCGAAATGAATCGCGTAAATCTAGGAGACTTTCTTGGTGACATCTTGGACAGGTCGTAAATCTTCCTCTATCTTGGTTTTAAAATTGGCGTCAGATATACACAAAAATGGGGAGGACTCTTGGAACCTCTGAAAATACTTGATCAAGAAGAAGAAGAAGAAGAAGAAGAAGAAGAAGAAGAAGAGGAGGAGGAGAAGAAGGAGGAGGAGGAGGAGGAGGATAGTGAGAGGAGGAGGAGGAAGACAGAGGTAGAGTAGGAGAGGAGAGAGATTTGAGAGAGAGAGAGAGAGAGAGAGAGAGAGAGAGAGAGAGAGAGAGAGAGAGAGAGAGAGAGAGAGAGAGGCATATTTTAAAGATTCCTGGATACTTGTGAAAAATGGTGAAAATTTGAGTACGTGCAACTTTATTTATAAATGCGATGACCAGTGGCATGTTATATAGATGCAAAAAGAATTATATGTAAAGCTGAAGATGATAGGCAAAACACAATGAATGTATATAGTATGTAAAACTACTCATGGCTGCATTTTATTTCTTTTATTTTCTTTCATTTATACATTTACTTTTACCTTTCGAAGTCCCTTGGGTGACTTCCTTTTTGTACTGTACCCTGAAGAAAGGGCCATGTACTGATGCCATATATATATATATATATATATATATATATATATATATATATATATATATATATATATATATATATATATATATATATATATTTATATATATATATATATATAATATATAAATATATATATATATATATATATATATATATATATATATATATATATATATATATATATATATATATAATATATATATATATATATATATATATATATATATATATATATATATATATATATTTACACACATATATATATATGTACGTATATTATGTGTGTGTGTGTGTGTGTGTATGTGTGTGTGTGTGTAAATAAATACATATATATAATGCAGGTGTGTGTTTGTGTCTGCAAATATGTTCAGTTAAGGTAATATTTCCTATCTGTAATTCAACTTTTATATTATGGCATCTCACTGATAGAAGGCATTCTTGTGCTGAAATATCAGTCATCCTTTTTTTTAATTTTCAGTTTACTTCAGAGTCAAGTAAAACGAGAATAACACTGTTTTCTGGATTTTTGAGTGTCATGAGTGTCTCTGGATTAGCTGCTTAAAACAACACCATCTTGGTAAGTCTGATGTAATTGATCCATATTTTTATTTTATTGTTGTTGTCAGATATAGGGGGTTTAGGTCATTGTCATTTGTGATTGGTTGAGATGTATTACCACAGTAAATGGTTTCGTAATTTTATTGTCGCATGAAATACCGTAGTGATAGCAGGAACGTTTCCATATTGAGGGGAAATTTTTGGGGTTTGGATCTGACTTATTCCTCTTATTTACGTAATGCAATCAATTTTCTCAATAATCGACCAAATTAGGGTAATGTAAAGAGTAGGTTTTAAATAGTCAATGGGATAATCTAATTATCGTAGGTCTTACTGACTCTCCTAGCCAGTGCTTCATACCTTTAACCAGCATTTACCAATTGGTCGTTCGTCGCCTACGATCGCTGACTTGTTTTCTTCCTGTTTCTGATATATATGTGATATGTTCCCTACGTGTATTTGACATGTTATAATGTACGCTTCCTAGTACCTATACGAGTAATCCTTTCCCCTTTTCCACTGTTCGCATTGTTATTATTCCGTTGTCCAAGATCCATTTGGCTTCGTAAACTGCTTTTTGTCTTCATTTAAACTCACGTTTCTCCTGTCCCCAAACATTCATAAATGGTATTCTTGCATAACTCGTACTGGTAAAGATAAGGAATGACTTAATTCAAGATAGCAAAAACGATATGGATGCAACGTAGTGAGTAAAAACAAGTCTTAACTTATTTCGTACATCGTTTTTGTTTTATCATTCTGCTTACTGCCGGCCCTTGTGTCACAAAGGTGTAATAGTTATAATGCAACAGCTTGTGGAAATGGACCTGTAACCTGTAACCTTCAAATCCCCCACAAATCCAGCCCCTCCCCTAACGAAAAAAATAAGATAAAATGTTTTGTATTTTATTATTTTAACATTATGTTTGATTTTGAAATGGCATAAAATGTAGGTTGAATCAGTTATATAATTTTCAAACAGACCTACTTGAGTAAAACCAAAAGGCCAGTCAAGTGTAGAGAAAAGGAATCTATTTTAATCGAATAGTAAAGGATCTGACAACCGTATATAGCAGTTCAGAATAGTCGATCTCTGCCCTGGCAATAATTTCAACGTTTCCTTTCAAGGGGCCATTTTCTGATTGACTGGAACGCGGAAAATAAGCGGCAGCCCCCCAAATTTCCTCCGTTTTCTTATCCATTTGCCCTTCAGACATTCTTGTTAAATTTCCAGGTAGAACGGAAGGGACTTTGGGCTTATCTCTCTTCATTTTAGGTACTAAGTTCGTGAGCCACTTGTGGGGAAATATATCGCTTGGTTAACGTCGGCTGATGAGAAAGTCCCCCCGGTGCATTACACCATCATTTTCAGTCACTTTATTGCAAAGGTTACCACAAGTTGTTGGCAGTCTCTATCTCTCTCTCTCTCTCTCTCTCACTCTCTCTCTCCCCCTCTCTCTCTCTCTCTTATCCGTTATGGTTTTAGCTGAGCGATTTTGATCGAATAATGATAATTCCAAAGTTCTTAAGGTAAGGGGATTTTGCAAGAAAATGGCTTCGTTGAAACTACAGCTTCCTTGTAGAAAGGAACACATTCTTAGCTATTTCATAAAAATTGAGAAGAGAAAGTGGTCAACAAGCATATACTGTAACATTTTATTTAATGATTTTGTCCTGTAATGCCATTTGCTTTTCGGGCTTCATTGGATATTGGTCAATAGCATCTAACTTGTTGAATCTGTTTGAGCAAAGTAGAAGACCCCTTTACACGGGAGAGGAGGTTAGGTTCCAGCAGAATTCGGGAGGTGGGTTAGGGATACAGGTGAGGCCCTGATTCTTTGTGAAGTGATCTATGGAGCTTTTTCAACTCTTCCTCCGGCTTATATTGGTTTAATCCACCAAGAACATATAGTTTAAAAGTTCATTGATGATCAGGTATGATATATTTCTGTCGGAACGTTTGTGTGTGTGTGTGTGTGTGTGTGTTTGTTGATCTCGAGTTCAGTCATTTGACTATCAGAGAGACGATACAGTCTATGCTGTAATCAACATCACGCGAGTGTTTGTATTTTGGCGGGATTATGTTGATACATTTGACTAAGTGCTCAAATCACAACATTATTTTTATTTCAAAATTCGGTGAATGTAGCGCCAAGCGCCTGATAGCCCGGGCCTTTCTGTTATGAATTAGAGCATATCATTATTGTCCAAAAGAGAGTAGTTTATTCAGCGTTATGTTCGGACACTGAACCTTTGATTTGTCTTTGTGATTAGAAACTAAAGCTACGTGTTGAACGATTGCATCTCAAAGCGATAATGCACGTCCGCGCAATTCTCCATTTGCACATTTCATGCAAAGCAAGCTGCATTTGCTGGGATAGTGTTTTACTTGAATCTGGATCTTAAATACGTGCTACCAGGCCGCATGTGCAGTACAAAAAAAACCATGACAGATTTTTGCTAAATCCATCATGACAGCTCAGCTCCCACTATTGTACACTTCGCACATTTATATAAGTTTTCTCTCATTCCCAGGAGTTTTACAATTTGTATTTCTTTTTCAGCTTGTGCGTTCCAGTTGTTATGTACAGGGTCTTCGTAAATGACAGCATTTCGGTTTAAAGAGAATTATCGTAATGACATTCCGGGTTTCAAGCGAGTTATATTATATATTTGCCTCGTTATATTGCATTTAGGCTGGTCATGATGCGTCTCTAAAACTCGTCATGATCAAATGAGGGATAATCTACATATTTTTTGTGTTGCTCATTTTTTTTTTTTTTTTTTTTTTTTTTTGTTTTTTTTTTTTTTTTTTTTTTTTTTTTTTTTTTTGGTGAACATTTTATGAAACAGTATTAGAGGCAGGACGCTACTAGAGGTGAATGATCTGTAATTCTGAATGCTCGTCTGAATACATTTATACATACCCTCATTATTTAGTAAGTCAGAGCAAAAGATTTGGGTTTAGATATGTATTTGCAGAGCTCTTCGAAAGTATACACGTAAATTATCAAACCCATCATTGGAGGATTAATCATTTAATTAACCATTAGTAAAATTTTGAATTCTTCAGCAACAAACAAAAAATTATCTTTTGAAAAGGTTGACATGTCCGAAATATGTCATTTATTTCTTTTTGCGAAATGTGATTTTTCCATTCACAGATGTATCACTTTTGCCTAAGCAAATGGAGTGATATAGCTTTCTCTTCTGTAAAAGAGCCTCTCTCCTTGAAAACATGTTATTCTCAGGAGGAAATTCTATTTTGAATTTTTCTTCTCGTTTAGAATTTTACTGCAGATGTAAAGTCTTTCTTTTATTGTGTCCTTTTTTTATAAGTTGGATGAGGTTAAAACAATAAAATGAATATATTGACATTTACTTGCAACCAGAAGGTAATGCCGCAAATAATGTGTTTTTAATACAAAACGAGTGAAAGGTTTAAACATTGAAATAAATACATTGACATTTACTTGACAACAGAATGTAATCCTGCAGATAATGTGTCTTTTGAATACAAAACGAGTGAAGGGTTTAATCAATTAAATAATTATATTGACATTTATTTGCAACCAGAATGTAATACCGCAAATAATTTGTGTTTTTAAAATTCAAAATGAGTGAAGGATTTCGTGAACAACATGCGTTTTATCAGCGTTTTAGGAAGGCTTTGGGCTTTGTATAATAGGAGATTAAACAAAAAGCAAAACAGTGCTTTGAAAGCTTTATGATGTTTATAACAAATAGCGGCGTTATAAGGCGAAATTTATCATCAGCATTCGGGTGCTTTTCTTGTTTTTCATTGTACTGAAAACTTACTAAAAACTCTGTGTATAACTAAAACGTAATCGTTCTATGGAAATATGAATGGGATGTATAGCGCAAGATTGTTAAATGGGGAATCTTATATGTTAAAAAAACAAGAAAAATTATACAACAGTCATCTCACAACATCACGTGAGTTATGAACGCTAAGTGACTAAGTAAAGGAAAAGGGTCATATTTTTCAATCGATATGTATGTCTAGATACTGCAGAGACAAACAATTAACACATTTCCTTAAGCGCCTACACACACACATACACACTATATATATATATATATATATATTGTAATTAGTCATTTCGTATTCTTTAATTATTAAACTGAATTTCAGCACAAAGTCATTTTGCGAAATAAAATAAAAACATGGAAAACGAAGAAAACATTCATCAAATAAATTTTTATTTGTAGCACATTGAATTTTAAAAAGTAGACAAAAATACTTATTGAAATGACATACTATAAAATATTCCTTTACAAAAATATTCATACTAATTTATTTCTGCAATTCATGAGGTAGGTTATACTTTGTAAGTATTCCAATTTGTTTGCTCGATTCCCATAATTACCAACTAGCGTTAGCTGTTCTCTGATAATTTGCTCTTTTTTTCTGGAGTCGTCGTGTCCAGCTCTGATTCTCAGTATCCTTTTCTCTGCGTTGTCTTGTTCCAATTTCAAAAACTCCACATGAGTATGCGTCATAACTTATTCCCATGAACTTCCATTAATATGAATTCGACCTCTGTATGTGGCTTGTGTACAACGCCAAGACTCCTTTTCATCACGAAGTTTTCTATCTAAACGAGAGCAAAATCCATTTAAGAGAATGTCATCACGACCTTCCTCTGATAAAATCGTCTCCATGGTGCTTTTTTCTGTTTTGTTTTTGTTTTAGCTCAGCGAATGTTTGTAAAAAAACTACGCTCCACAAAAGGAAATACATCCAGTCCGAATTTAGAAGAATACCAGTAACTATTATTCGCTTGTTGTTATAGCATAAATAACAATCGTCAATTGCTCGATGGTTGAAAGTGTAAACAATCTTAGATTCTTACCAATATTTTTAAATGCAAGTAGTTAGTTTTGTTTTCTGTCGTCAAATCAGAAATAAATTGTTATAATTTTCGGTATCTCATTTCAATAAATATCGTATTTTAATTTTTGAATTTCAAAAATAATTTACAAATAAAAACTGATTTGATCAGTTTTCTTAATTTCCATGCTTTAGCTTTATTTCGCCAAATATTTCGCTAAATTGTCTCTGTGCTGAATAGTCCTTGTGCTGAATCGTCATGCGCTGAATTGTCTCTAAGTTGACTTGTCTCTAAGCTGAATTGTCATGTGCTGAATTGTCCTGCGCGGAATTGTCGGCCCACGGTCTAGTGAGCTGATTTTTTTTTTCTTGCGAATTTCACGTTCGTAACAGCGCGCTTGCGCCGGTATGCTATTACGTAGTTCACCTGCGCTGTAAGTACTTACAAATACATTGATGATAGGGGTACGGTTGCAAGCAGAATATAATGCATAATGTATATCGATATATACGGACACGTATCCATTGCCACTCCAAACAAACTTGTAAACATACATCCATATATATGCGCGTGTTTGTATGAGTGTGTATGTTTGTGTAGTCATTACCTCTCGGAAAGGAATATTTATACAGAAATAAACAACTGTAGAAAATGTTTTGAAATGTCTAACAGGGTCATACACTTTCAACCAAGAATCTTCATCACGTCAGTTACCCCCTGAATCACTTAGTCCAGACAGAAGAAAACGGGCAAACATAACAACGTTTCAACCAATCACGCTCATGGCTTAACTTGCAGCAAATGAAACTTGTTCACAAGAGGAATGGTCGTTGCTTGACTACTTCTCCTAGACTACACACACACACACAATGCTTGTATGAGTACATCCGACGAAGGAGTTTTCTCATAAATACCCAGACTTCATGCATATAGCACCAGCTCGTATGAAGCTGTAGCCACCAATGGAAGGCCTTGGCCATAAATTCTGCCATGTCTTTTATTTCAAGCTTGAGTTGTAATCTGTTGTGGAGTTGTCGTATGCGAAGTTGCGTAATGAAATCCCGCAGACGTATGCGGTGAATCTGAATAAATTCCTGCTCACCGGAATGATACACCATTACAGAGAAGAGGAGGGAAAAGTCTCTTGTTCAAAAAGATAAAAATTAAATTTATGAAAGAGGTACTTATTTTATTACTCTTCATTTTCTTCATTATTACGATTCTTCCTCTATTTTTTTTTTTTTACTGCAAGAGAAAATTATTCTGTGAGAAACTTTTTTCATGTGTTACAACTGCATAGTAGTGTGTGTGTGTGTGTGTGTGTGTGTGTGTGTGTGTGTGTGTGTGTGTGTGGGTGTGTGTGTAGATATTGTGAGTATGCGATGTCAGAAGAGACAAACGTCGTCCCATGAGAATATAATAAATGTAAGCCCAAATAAAAAAAAAAAATAGTTACACGGACCCACAAACTTTCCGTTTTGCAAAGTTTGCGTCGACCTTCCGTCTGAGTAAAATTCTTCATAAATATTATTATTATAATAATACGACTCTTCCTATATTTGAAAGCATTGTTCCATGCAATAATCCTGCAGAAGTTTAATTAGTTTCAAGAATTTTGCGAGAAAGGGAATTACAGTTCTTCAGGAGGTCTCTCTGCTCGATCGAACAAATTGAAAGGATCTGGGGGGGAAACTTAAAAGTCCTTTTCCTTTAAAAGGCACGAAGGACCCCATTAAAGGTAGGATGCGTCAGCAGCAGCAGAGGTTTTAGCATAAAATGACTATCTTGCTCCAGCTCCAACCCCATCAGAAGCAGATCGGAAAAGAGTGAGAGCTGTCGATCATAAAAAAAAACAAAAATAAAAAACATTAAAACGTTGAATCAAAAAAATATAATGTTCTCGAAATCAGTATCTGGTGAATGGGGAAAGAGTTTCTTGAATAGAAGTTTTGTTAAATAACATTAAAAATCTCATTTTATCTTTAAGGGATACACTGCCTTAAAGCAGGCCGC
>NC_087210.1:77226005-77251005 GCF_015104395.2 Macrobrachium nipponense | reverse complement strand
ATGCAAAACGAAAAATGATCTTTATTGAAATCTTACGGAAATACGTGCATTTCGGTATTCCAAAGCACACTTTACTCTGATTTATGACCTTTGTTTATGTATTAATTAAATTACTTTTTAGTCTGTAAGTACATTTTTACGGTATTATTGTAAAGGCTATAATTCAGGAAGAAAATTACTTTTTGTATATTTGATCAATTCAAGTATCCAGAGTCAAGTACAGGATATTTTTCATTGCTTATTATTATCGTCATTAAAATGTATTTTAAAACTAAAGATCTCTCCCGTTTGATAAAGCAGAACTGACGTTACTCAGAGTAATCAGTTGAATATAACGAGGGGTCATAACTTGAATTATAAGTATAAGACAGGCAATGCATATACATTTCTGATTTAGTTGGCGTGCGATAGATTACAAATGAGAAAAGTAGTATACGTCAAAGTGCACTGCTATTGATAAAATTTTAGTTCTTCCAAATAATGATTGACCATCTGATATGTAATGATACCTGAACAAGATTAAAGGTGAAGTTTCTTAAATTTTTGTGTAAGTTGATCGACACAGAACTTATATGGGAACCCTGTGACAACAAAATTTCTGCAGAAAGGTCCCAGCCTTTGCTCATTGAAAACCGTATTCCCAACTCAAAGTTTGATAAGTTCTTGAAAAAAATATGGAAGGAATAAGAGAGTAGAAACGCCCACTTTTTCTCTCGTGCTGAGATGGTCAATTATGGAGAAGAGTCTGACTGGTAAAGTTGGCGACGATACCTGCTGTAAAATCACAATTTTTTTTTTTTTTCACTAAATTGTATTTTACCTAATTACAAACCTGAGGTTCTTTACATTAGAAAGTAATTCCTGATGTTCAAGACCGAGGGTTTGTATATCATGTAGGAATAAAGAGATATTATTTATCATAAGTATACGTATAATTCACTGTGAACCTATTAATTGTTATAAGACTGTAACAGTGTTTTTCTTAATACTTTATATTTGAATTAATTTTCGAGACAATTTTTCTACTTAGGAAATCAGTTTGACAGTTTAACACTATTTACGCATCAACCATGAGATGGAGACGTCGTAAGATAGAGAATGCAGTAGCAATAACATTCAGTGTGGGATCAGATTGACACGAATATCTGAAATATCAAAAGAATCTACCTAATTTTTTAAAAATATTCCACTAGGCAGGAGGCAGCTCCACCTCATAAAGCATGATTACCTTGTTGCAAGCTCTCTCGTCCCATTCCTTTGTCTTCCCGACTCTCACCTTTACAACGATATCGTCTTTCTCCCGCGACGAGCAGGCCAGAGTTTGACATTTATCTTTTCAGCCGCCGGGCAAATCGCTTGTGAATGTCAGAGTACACAAATGCATCTGTGGGAACATCACTTTCCGGGAATTTTGTCCTTTGAAGGAGGGCTCCGGTCCCCTCGTTCCTGACTTTCTAGTGCCGCTTCATGATGATGAATGACCCGGGTTAGGATGGAAGGATCAGTGATATTCATGTTATTCATATTATTCATCCCGAAATTAGACGAAGGTGGTAATTATATTCTTGTTTGATATTGCGTTTAAAAAGAAGACAAAAATTAATTAAGAGGAAAATGCATTGTTTAAAAATGGCGTAGGTGTATCGTTCTCAGGGGATTAGAGGTTTGGTAAACATTGTGAGATGAGAGAGAGAGAGAGAGAGAGAGAGAGAGAGAGAGAGAGGTGAATGGTTTCACCCCGATGAGATGAGGACCACCTGGTGGAGATCACCACGATGATCAACTTATGGTGTACAGATATCGACGGAGGGTTGATCTCTCTCTCTCTCTCTCTCTCTCTCTCTCTCTCTCACTCTCTCTCTCTTTACACTTTACCCTTTACCGTTTACCCAGCTACTAACCACAACAGTAGACTATCTACCAGTTACTTACTCCGCTTCTCAACAAATTAAAAAAAAAAAAAATAATAATAATAATAATATAATAATAATAATAATAATAATAATAATAATAATAATAATAATAATAATAATAATAATAATCATAATAATAATGATAATATCAAAATTAAAATAGCAATTAAACTGACTCTAAAAGTATAAGAGTATATTTGAAAGCTCAAATTCATTCATATTGTACAATTCATTGAAGAAGCCGATGGCATACGTTCTGAGACAGGTAATTTTTATTTTTATATAATTAGCAAGAGGATGTCGACAGACATTTATAATTAATGTAATGTTTCTGATTCGTGGGGAAGGATATTTTGTTTACCAAAAACGTTTATCTGCGACTTTTTGAAAACTGGTATCTTGTGGAAAATTCCCCCAAGTTGCAAATTTTGTTGATTTGTATATACTATCAGACACCTGCAAATTACCAGACGGTAGATGAAAGTGGGCGAGGATTTATTAATAATATCATAGTAATTATTGCCATGCCATATGATATGATTTTGATTAAAGGCTTTGTACTGGACAAATATCCAAATTTAGATATTTTGCCTTGAAAATATAGTACAGTTGTAAATTCATGCTTGGAGGACTCTCACTATTTTTAGATTGAGTAAGAAGTAACAGAATCCACAATACCCTGAAAACACCAAGTTTAATTTAAAAACCATGCTTGGACCTTCACATACGGATAATCCTGTAAGCAGGATTGTTTGTGAATGGTCCGAGTCATGACCTGATACTTAGCTAATCGTTTCCTATTTACGTGGTTCCTTCTTTGTATTAGGGAACAGTTTCCAAAAAAGGCTCAGGAAAAAAGACTGAAATGGTTTGGTCATGTCATGAGGAGAGAAGATGAACACATATGTAAGAGGGGTATGAACATGGAGGCGGAGAGCAAAAGAGGGAGGGGAAGGCCAAAGTTCAGATGGAACGATAAATTATTGAAAATTATTGAATGACATGAAGGAAATGGGTCCAAGAGAACAAGATGTACAGGACAGAGGAAGATGGATAAGGCTGACTAGAAACAGCGACCCCATATAGAAATGGGAAAAGCTGAAGGTAAAGGAGATAAAGGAACAGTCATTATTGTAGAAATGTTATTTCCGATTTCATAGATATGTCCTGTGCCGTCTCAGTTATTTCATGTAATGGTTTCAATATTTAATCTCATATTTTAGAGGGAAAAGGTAATATCTTTGCAAATGCGTGTCATTTGGTTATCTCGTTTAGTGTTTAAGGTAGATATGATTCAGTTTTCTCTTAGTCAAGCACTCCGTTAAATGACGGCATAAGTATTCCGATAGAATAATGACTATATTGATACATACATTTGTATGCATTTTGTCACAGATGCGATGTCATATAACCTATTATATTCATGAAAATCTTGTAACATGTAATGAAAATAAGTGAAGATTCATCTTCTACAGGGGTGTTTGTTGCCAATTTCCAATTTGGACAGTATAGTATATTACTATTAATATATATATATATATATAAATATAATATAATATACTATTATATTATATCGTCTATATAGTATTATATATACGACTACCTAGATATAATATATACGATATATTAATATATACGATATAATTAATATGATTATATGTATACGTAATTACGGACAGTATATATACAGTAATATTATAACTAATAATAAAGTAATATATACACATAATATAATATAGGATCTAGTATATCTATATAAATGATTATATATAATATAATAATATATAATATAAACTTAGATAAGTATACCTATATAAGTTAATACTATATAATTATATTATAATAGTATATATAGATATAGATATATATATATCGATATATATAATATATATATAATAATATATATATATATATATATATATGTAGATATATATATATGTAAGAGTATATATATATATATCTATCTATATATATATATATATATATATATATATATATATATTCATACGTATATACATCCACTTATATATATATATATATATATATATATATATATATATATAATATTATATTATATATTATACATACTATATATATATATATATATATATATATATATATATATATATATATCTATATACTATATATATATATTATATATATATAGATAGAATATAAATATATATATATATATATATATATATATATATATATATATATATATCTCTATATATATATGTATATATATCTATATATATATGATTATATCTATAATATATATAAATATATATAATATTATATATATATATATATTATATAATAGTATATACTTACATATATCTATGATATATAATATATTATATATTATATCTATATATATATTATATATATTATATATATATATATATATAAGTCTATTATCTATAGATCTATATCTACATATATATATATATATATTTATATGTATATATTATATATCTATCTATATATATAATATATATATATATATATATATATAGTATATATATAGATATAGTAGTATAATATAATTATATACTATATATATATATATATATATATATCTATATATATTATATCTATAATATAGTATATATATATAGATATATATTATATATAATACTATTATATATATATACTATATATAACTGAGATATATATATATATATTATATATAGATAAAAGAAAAATATATATGATATATATTATTATATATAGATATATATAGATATATATAATTAAAATATATTATATATATGGACAGTATATATATATAATATTATATATATATATATATATAATATGATATATATAGATAATATAATATATATAGTATATATATATGGACAGGATATATATAATAAATATATATTATAATATATATCTATAATACATATAAATATTATGTATTATATATATATATATAATAAGATAAATTTATTATATAATCGACATAATATATATAAAAAGAATAGAAAAAAGAGTAGGCGAAAAACAAAAGAACGATGCGAGAGGAGATAGAAGAGAGTAGTATAAAGAGAAGACGGAGAGAACCAACGGAGAAGAAAGAAAGAGAGAGAGAAGTATAGAAGGAAAGAAGAGAGAAGAGAGACAGACGAGAAGGAGATACGGATAAAATAGAAAAATAAAGAAAAAAAGAAAGATTGGGAGATAAAGCGAAGAGAAAAAGAAAAAAAGGAGTAATTAAGATATAGATAGAGATAAGATATCTAAAGAGCAAAGATATAGATATAGAGGAGAAAAGATTATAAGAGGAAGATAATCGATCAACGAGAATATAGATAGATATATATAAGATAAAGAGAAAATAAAGAAGGAAGAGGAGGGACGGATAGATATAAACTAGAGAGAGATAGGATTAAATAGGAAGGAAAGATCAGAGATATATATATATATCAGGAGAAATAAGAGAAAGAAGAGATAAAACAACAATCAATAAAAGAAGAGAAGATATACATACTAGAATATAATATAATAGAAGACATAAATTATCAAAGCATAAAGAGAAGAAGAAGATCTATATATTAGAAAAAATGATATATATTAAAGAGTTATATAATCTATCTATTAATATATAAGATAAGCTATATAATATATATAATAAAAAATATTATATATATATATATAATATATAATAATATATATATATATCTGGATATATTACATTAATATATATATATATATATATGTTAAATAAAATCTATATCATAATCTATATCTATATATATATATATGTATATAATATATATATATATATTATGCGTGTGTCTGTGTGTGTCAATGTATCTGTATCTGTCAAATGCGAATATGAACCCTTTCCCAGAAGATTAATAATGCATTTGATATGGGTGAAATGAAGAGAGAAGCCTCCGATCACGTTTATTAGTTCCGGAATGACAAATGTTGCAATGAACTCTGTCTGCCTTCTGAATTGAGCGGAAATTTTTCCTGTTGTAATTTCAGTTAACTGGAACAACAACCAAAAAAAAATAATGATAATGAAGAATATCGTCGTATTTATAAAGCTTGCTTTGCTCAGCCGAATAGTAATTGAATATAATAATCCTTATGCCTTCGCCAACAAATGATAATGGATTCATACTTCCAACTTGATTTTCGTTTGTGAAGAAACCCATTCGATAAAATGCTGAGGCAGAAGTCCATTGTCTGGAAAATTTTGCCTTCTCTTGGAGGAAAAGAACAGAGAAATAATCCGCTCCCACCAACAATATAACAGGAAGGACAACGTCGCGAAGCAAATAATTTGTCAGGCTCTTAACGCCGGCTCCTCGTAAAAGCCGTTTTAGTCACCCATAACAGACTCTGATCCAAGAAATTTCTCCATGGTGTTCTAGATTCTTTCTCTCCCTCGTCGCATTTTGGAGATGCAATTCAAACTCATACGTGGAACATTTTCCCAGATGCATTTGGAACAGCAGACTTTATAACCTCGTCAAATAACTTACTTGCGAATTCCTATTTGCACTTTACATTTATGCTTTAGACAATATTTGTGCGTGGCGAGTTTTGTGTACAGAGATAAACTCGCATAAAAGATTTACGGATGCAGGGGGTCATGTACCCCCGTGCCATTCGCATAAGAGTTAAAAAGAGAATTTATTGTAGCAGAGAAAAAGAAGGTTCGTATAGGGGCTGTACAATGGGATCATTTATTAAATAAACTGTCTTTGAGGGAATCATTTATTAAATAAACTCCCCTTGAACCAATCCCATCTTAAAGGTAAACAATGGGGAACTTCGCAAATATAGGAGCATTCGCTAAACATACACGGATGAACTAAGCTCGAAACTTTGATGTCTGGTATGAACATAGGAAAAGCTAATCAAACGCCTATTTCCTTAGCAGTAATTCATAAAATATGAACTATGTTATCAATCTTGCCGTAGCAACATTTGAGTATTCTTAATGGCAAAAATGTTAAAAGAATGGGAGTGGCGTTCTTTAAGAATGGTGAAAAACTTTGTTCTGAGATTACGTAGAGATAAGTTATGACTGTCATTGGGCTACTGGACATTGCCCGTTTTGGAATTCATTTTCAGACTCAAAAGATCAGTAAGAATACAAAGAAAGGATAATATATAATTCAGTGTAAATATCAAAGAAGGACTGGAAGGTTATAGAGAAGAAATATGGATGGTATGACCAAAGGCAGGATTGTGCAGATGTACGTTTTCCATTTTTATTGGCGTTTAATCATTTCTGTTATAGGTTAGGCTCGGTATTCTTTTGGGGTGGGAGAAGTTAATATTGCAAGATCTAAAATGCATTATGATTGAATTATTGATTTATTGTTCTTGTTTTTCTTTAGATAAACTAATTTGAGTTTTTCCTTAAATTTTCTCTGCCCCCTCCACCCACCGAAAAATAAAATCTTTGAAAAAATGTGCAGTGGTAAATATATGATAAAAATATAGGCAAGTCTTTCATTTTTGTTTTAATGAAACGCCACAATTTTGTTATCAGGTTGGAATCTCCCTCTTGTTACATTAAAACCACCATTATGTGTAATATCTTGATTGCCTATTAAGTTCGATAGAAAATTCTCGTGAGCTGGAAATAGCTGTTTTTTTTTTTTTTTTTTTTTTTTTTTTTGCAGCAGTTGTGGGAAAAACATTTTTCCGTAATGAAAGCACTTAGTTTTACGGGATGGGTAGGCGATAAAATGGAAGACATAAGCCATTAATAAATGAAGAGCAGGTAAAATCTTAATTTTTGTTTAAAGGGAAAATATGATATACAATAAATATGCCATTGCATAGTTCTGAATATTGCCTGGGGGCTCGTATCGTGCTTAGAATCATTTGAGATATTTAAGAGCTATGTGCAATCGTAAGAGCAATTGCAGGTTTCAACTTGAAAGTTTTACTTGTGATTTACTTAATCGTATTTGGATAAGAAAAAAATCAGATACCAAGAAACTTTCATGGTTACGATTGCTCTGCGGATAAGAAGAAAAAATCAGTCGTATATATGGATAAAAAAAAAAATTGAAGACACCAAAAACTTTAATGGCTCTGATTGCTCTGGGGGCAAGGAAAAAATCAAGATGTCTGGTAACAGACACAGTATTAACAATTTTTATTTCCTAACTGACAAGAGGAAAGAAGTATATCTTCATGAAGTACCATTTTTCATGATTAACAGCAGAAGGAGTGGTTTTGAATGAATAGTCGTCTGTATGCCTTGCTAAAATAGCAAATTAATTCAAGGTAGGGATAACAGGGATTTTTACTATACCAAGATTCATAAAATATTTCGGTCAACAAAGGTATCATATATCATCATCATTGCCTCTATGAAGTTACGTCCATAATCCCATTCCTGTCCTTTAACTTCTTCAAATCTCCACTCATCTTCAGCCTACTGAATCATTGCTCTCATCCCGGTAGGTTTGGGTATTCCAACACTTCTAGTACCCCGGGGCCACGAAGGACATGTCCAACCCATCTCCATATTCCTTCATCATTATTCTATCCTTTTTCATGATACCATTTCTCATTCTGTCCTACCATCCGATTCCTAATAATCTTAAAAGCTTCATTCTTAAATGGACAAGAAAATTTGTCAGTCGAAGTTTATTATCGTATAATGGATCAAGTCTGTGATTAACAAATTTGCTTTTTCTGGATCCAAGTGACTGGTTTTAAACTTGTCGCAAGGCATGAACCATGAGGCTAATTTTGAAGGAAATAAGATCATGGATTATCTCATTATTGGGCAATATTATGAAAACGGCTTTCTTTAGACGGTTAATCGATGACTTCAATAAAAAATATCACATTGAAGTTAGTTATTAATTTATTATAGCGGCATTTGTCATCTATATTTTCTGTAAATTCAGAATGATATTCGCCACGAGTTACCAGAAATAGTGAGCATCCTGTGGACCATCAAAAATGCCATTATGGACCACCAGACACCCATTGACCACTGGCTGAGAACTGATGCTCTCTAAGGATAACAGAAAGGAAATTCGATTCACATCCGACGGTAATAAAAGAGCAGAGGAAAATGAGGTCGTAGACATAAGAGAGCTTTCATTTAAATGTACATATATCACGAAATATGCAAACAAAGACAAATAAAACTCTCGTGAACATAGGCAGCGAGTAATGGTATTAGCATTATCATTAGGACAGCATAATTTCCCCCTCCTCAAATTCGCAACGAATTTCGTTTGATGCCTGGAAACAGAGTCCTCCCTTCATTAACACCATTACTTGAACATCATCCAGTAAACATGAAATAATAATTACTCCGGATGAAACGTCCGCGTATTAATTACCGCTGTTGTTACAGCATGGTGCGAACAGGACTTGGGTGCGAAGCCCTCTCGGGTAACGCCCTTCTCTGCGTCTCCGTCGGCAGCCGCTTACTGGAGTCCTCTTGTGATGTTCAACTTTCCTTGAAAATGTTTCTCTCTCTCTCTCTCTCTCTCTCTCTCTCTCTCTCTCTCTCTCTGTGAAACAAGCATAGGGCTGTCGCGTCCCTTACAGTGCATAATGTATACTCATTGTCTTTGGTGGTGTTTTGTGTGTATATAATATATATATATATATATATATATATATATATATATATATATATATATATATATATACATATGTATACACACACACACATATATATATATATATATATATATATATATATATATATATATATATATATATATATATATATATATATATATATATATATATATATATATATATATATATATATATATACACATATTCCGTGAACGTTAGATCTTGCTGTACTCAAGATAATTGATATCCAAAGGAGTCTCTCAGTGGCGTGGTCGGTATGGTGTTGGCGTGCCACCTCGGTGGCCGTGAGTTCGATTAACGGGCATTCCATTGACGAGCGAGAGATGTGTATTTCTGGTGATAGAAGTTCACTCTCGACGTGAGTCGGAAGTCACGTAAAGCAGTTGTTCCCGTTGCTGAATAAACACTGGTTCCAAGCAACGTAAAAACACCATACAAACAAACAAACAAAGGACTCTCCCGCAAAAGCTGAACTAATCTTAGTTGTGATTTTTAATTTATATTGTACATTTTTTTTCGTATTTTCTGTAAAGGTATGTAGGGAAATCATGGCATCCTTTTTAAAACCCGCTTTTTCAATGAGGAGGTCTGCATGTTTGGGTAGAGACAGCTGATGGCGAATTATTATAAAAAATGTTTTCCTTGTATTCAGGGGCACAATTTTTAGGGCGAATTAATAATCTATCGTGTACTAGACTGGTCTTCCCTGGGATATCATAACTAAATACATATAAGTAATATATCGAGTGTCTTTTCAATATAATGTTTAGCTTGTATGTTGCATTATCCTCAATCGTGAATACATCCAAGAATTAAATTTGTTTAGCACTTCCCATTTTATTTTAAAATAACCTCATTACCGATTTATTTAATCTGCTTAAGAATATTTTTAAGATCTTTTCTGATGAGTTTTCAGAAAATCAATATGCCTTCCATATATGACTCATCTAGGTCGTACTTTTAGGCCTATGGGATTTATTTTCATAATAGATCTGGACTCAGTAGGCTGGCCATACTACACCCTAAATTCTGTCTTTTAAAACAACCATTAACTGAGCATTATTGCAAACGGATATAATGTCAAGTTTTGTTTACAAATATATTTTTTAAGCAATTTACAGATATATTTTTTTACGCAAAAAAAAATGATAAAGCGAAAAGTTAGATAGAAGCTTGTTAGCCATTTTAAGATTTTGTATATTCACGACCCAACACTTAAAATGATTGGATTTAGTAGGTCATTGCTTATTCATGCTTTTCGGATACCGGAAGCCGCGGAATATTTGGTTAGCAGACTGGAATGTTCCAGATATTCCATGCTCTTCTTGGCCTTTCCTCTTTTCCTTATATTTCTATAAAGAGGAAAAAAAAACTTTACTAGGCTTTATTTTTCTGATGAATTTGCATCGCGAAGTTACTCTTGTGCTTTGTAAATAAAGAATTTTTTTTCCAACGCACCAATGTTGCCGTTCGTCGGAGTTTTGTACGGTGACGTGAATATTTTTTTTAACCGTTGACGTTATACGCGCAATACACATGTATTTATATTAATATAATATATATAATATATATTATATATGTATATATATATATATATTATATATATATATATATAGTATATTATAGTATGTATGTGCTTTGTATATAATGTCACCAGTTAAAAAAAATGCACGTTGTCGGACGAACATATATATATGTGAATAATATTTATATGAATAATAGGATATTATGCCACCACCTCTGCTTTCATCTGCATATGATTATAGAAATAATTATCTGTGCTCTAGCGGTACCAGATTTCGCCTATTATTATTATTATTATTATTATTATTATTATTATTATTATTATTATTATTTTTATTAAAAATAATGGCAGAATTCACAGAATTGATTTTGTACAATATTCTTTCAATTCTCCTTATGATTTTCCTTTCTGGCACGCTGGTATTATAAAGCAGCTGTCCAATGTTCATCGTGCTGTAGGTCGTCAACGGAAATTTCGGGCGGGCTGGTGTTATCAAAAGCAAAACTGGTTATCAGGGACAGGCTGGGGTCGTCAACAGGTATACAGGTGGGTTTCGTAGGTCGGGAACAGGCCGACTGAGGCCGTAGTCGTCAGGGGTCTATCCGGTATTTCTTGTTATTTCTTCTTTTCTGGTTTTCAAGGCGTCTACATGTTTCGGCCACCTCGTTTGGCCATCTTCGGGACGGGATCGCTGAGTGCAATGGTCTGTATCAGATGTATTCATGCTATTTATTGCATTCGGTTGGCTTGAAGAAACAGGTACCTCACTTTTCATTGGGCAATACCTGTGACGTCACGAGCGATGTCATCAGGGGGCCCGTTGCTGTTGGCTGTCCTCTTCGTGGGCGGAGCCTCATCCTTATTGGTGATGGTGGAGGTCCCCTCGAAGGGCGTGCTACCAGGTCGTCCTCAGGGCGAGAGCTTGAGCTGCGATCACCCTCAGGGTTACTAGGGACGTCCTCAGGATGAGAGCTAATGCTTCTATCATCCTCAGGATCCCTCTGGTGCGATGGTCGTTGTGGGGCGGTGTCTGCTGCTCTCCTGACGGCGGTGGGGAGGAGGAAGGTCTCCTGTGTGATGTTCAAACTGGGCTTCTCCCTCCCGATGTGCAGCGCTTCTAAGATTCGCAAACGACGTAGATCGGGTGCCTGGTCGATAACCTCGAAGTTACCGACGATGTCGCTGCGTCGGATTCTTTTATTATGGGCAGTCCTTGCATGATTAAATACCGCTCCTTCCTGCGCGTGACAGGAGATCCTCTTGGAGAGGCGCATTGACGTCATCCCGATGTAAGTTCCGAGGCATCCTCGGATTGGGCACGTGTATCTGTAAATGACGTTCGTCCTCTTCAAGGGATCCTGCAACGGTGCGGGGTTATTTTTCATAATAAGACTGCATGTTTTTTTACTTGTATAAAATATGATCAAGTTGATCTGCTTGTTGTTGTCGGTCGGGGAAACGTGATTCCTGATTATTTCCCGTAGGGCTCGCTCGTCTTCTTTATACCGCCGATGGAAGGTGCCCTTGTAGAAAAAATTAATTTTCTGCTGGGGGTCTGGGCGGGGTTCCTGTAGGTACCATTCTTCCATGCTCTTCCTGAAGACGTTCTGGATGCTTCGGTTGGTGTGTCCGTTGTTTACTAGGACCTGGGCTGCACGTTCCATCTCCTTATGGGTGTCTGCCCATGTTGAACAATGGGAAAGAGCTCTCCTGACGTAGGCGCTGATGGTGGTGTCCTTATAGCGTTCAGGGCATTCACTCTCGCCGTTCAGACACATTCCCAGGTTCGTGGGCTTCGTGTAAACCCGTGTAGCGAACGCACCCTCCTTCTGTTCAACCAGGACGTCCAGGAAGGGAAGACGGCCATCACGGCTATATTCGATGGTAAATCGTAAACGGCTGTTGGTGTGGAAGGCTTGACGTATTTCCTCGATCTCCTCCCTCGTTCCTGCTTGGATGAAAGTGTCATCTATATATCTTACGTATATAGATGGCTTCCTAATGCTCCTAAAGACACGCTCCTCCACCATGCCCATGTAAAAGTTCGCAAACAGGACCCCGAGGGGGGATCCCATCGCTACACCATCGATTTGTAAGTACATATGGCCATGGTGGTTAATGAAGGGAGCCTTCTTGGTGCATATTTCCAGCAGAGAGCGAAGGGCGTGTTCGGGGATATTCAGCGGGTCGGTGGATGGGTCTCTGTAGACACGTTCAAGGATCATTTCTATGGTTTCATCTACAGGAACGTTAGTAAACAGCGACTCTACATCCATCGATGCAATACTGCCTCCAGGGGGCGCGGATCTTAAGGCTTGCAGAAACTCCGCAGACGACTTCAAACTATGTGTGCTGGGGATGTAGGGGGTGAGAATAGTATTTAGTTGTTTAGCAAGGTGGTATGTGGGTGCTGGTATTTGGCTAATGATAGGTCTTAAAGGGTTTCCATGTTTTTACATTACCGTAGATGTACCCGAGGTTGTAATCTCCAGAAATACTAGAGAGGTGTAAGGCGTTAGTGGCTGCGTTGACAGTTTCTATGATTCTATTGGCTTCGCGTTTAATGTCGTCTACGGGGTTCTTAGTAATACGTCGAAACTTAGTGGTATCGGCGAGGATCTCGTCGATTTTTTGTCTATATTCGGTAGTCTTGATAAGTACTAGGGCTGCGGTCTTGTCGGCTCTCCTGACGGTGATGTCTTCGTTTTCTCTCAAGCTTTTTAGCAGCATCCCGCAGACGGCGATCGACGATGTCACTTTTGTAAGTTCCTCGGTCTGTAAGGGCTTCTGCTAAGAGGAGAGGTTGAAGGGCGTCGGTGGTGTGTACATTCCCAAGGCTTTCTTGTTTCATTATCGTCTCCGTAAGATATTCTATCTCCATCCTTTTATTAAGGGGACGGGGGCGAGAGATGAAGTGGCAATTCAGGCCTTTCTTGAGTATGTCCTCTTCTTCAGGGGATGGGGTGTAGGTGGTCAAGTTAATATATTTGTCATGTTCTTGCGGCAGGCGTATTTTACCTCCATTAAGGTTAATTAGTTTTCTTGTAATGGTCTTCTGTTTCTTCAGGGCATCTTTCTCCTCCATACGTTTCAGGCAGTCGACGATGTCTTGATGGTGCTGCACTGGTGTTGGGAGGGCGTTGCTGCTAGTGCCATCATTATTATCCCCGGCATCCGAGGGGGCTGCTACAGGATTCATACCGCGAATTTCATCCCATTTTACGAAGAGTTGCGCCCTTTCATTGATGAGCGTGGCTTTCTCTTGCTCTTTGGATTCTAGTTCTTGCTGCAGGCGGCTCCTCCTAAAGCTTCGCATGCCGGGGTGCTGTTGCGTTGTAGGGTCTGCATGCCGGATATTTGTGTACGCTGGAAACAGACCTTCTTTCAAACAAGTTTTATTAAAAATAATGGCAGAATTCACAGAATTGATTTTGTACAATATTCTTTCAATTCTCCTTATGATTTTCCTTTCTGGCACGCTGGTATTATAAAGCAGCTGTCCAATGTTCATCGTGCTGTAGGTCGTCAACGGAAATTTCGGGCGGGCTGGTGTTATCAAAAGCAAAACTGGTTATCAGGGACAGGCTGGGGTCGTCAACAGGTATACAGGTGGGTTTCGTAGGTCGGGAACAGGCCGTAGTCGTCAGGGTCTATCCGGCATTTCTTGTTATTTCTCTTTTCTGGTTTCTTTTTCAAGGCGTCTACATGTTTCGGCCACCTCGTTTGGCCATCTTCGGGACGGGATCGCTGGAGTGGCAATGGTCTGTGTCAGATGTATTCATGCTATTTATTGCATTCGGTTGGCTTGAAGAAACAGGTACCTCACTTTTCATTGGGCAATACCTGTGACGTCACGAGCGATGTCATCAGGGGGCCCGTTGCTGGTTGGCTGTCCTCTTCGTGGGCGGAGCCTCATCCTTATTGGTGATGGTGGAGGTCCCCTCGAAGGGCGTGCTACCAGGTCGTCCTCAGGGCGAGAGCTTGAGCTGCGATCACCCTCAGGGTTACTAGGGACGTCCTCAGGATGAGAGCTAATGCTTCTATCATCCTCAGGATCCCTCTGGTGCGATGGTCGTTGTGGGGCGGTGTCTGCTGCTCTCCTGACGGCGGTGGGGAGGAGGAAGGTCTCCTGTGTGATGTTCAAACTGGGCTTCTCCCTCCCGATGTGCAGCGCTTCTAAGATTCGCAAACGACGTAGATCGGGTGCCTGGTCGATAACCTCGAAGTTACCGACGATGTCGCTGCGTCGGATTCTTTTATTATGGGCAGTCCTTGCATGATTAAATACCGCTCCTTCCTGCGCGTGACAGGAGATCCTCTTGGAGAGGCGCATTTGACGTCATCCCGATGTAAGTTCCGAGGCATCCTGACGTAGGCGCTCTCCTGAACGCTATAAGGACACCACCATCAGCGCCTACGTCAGGAGAGCTCTTTCCCATTGTTCAACATGGGCAGACACCCATAAGGAGATGGAACGTGCAGCCCAGGTCCTAGTAAACAACGGACACACCAACCGAAGCATCCAGAACGTCTTCAGGAAGAGCATGGAAGAATGGTACCTACAGGAACCCCGCCCAGACCCCCAGCAGAAAATTAATTTTTTCTACAAGGGCACCTTCCATCGGCGGTATAAAGAAGACGAGCGAGCCCTACGGGAAATAATCAGGAATCACGTTTCCCCGACCGACAACAACAAGCAGATCAACTTGATCATATTTTATACAAGTAAAAAAACATGCAGTCTTATTATGAAAAATAACCCCGCACCGTTGCAGGATCCCTTGAAGAGGACGAACGTCATTTACAGATACACACCAATCCGAGGATGCCTCGGAACTTACATCGGGATGACGTCAATGCGCCTCTCCAAGAGGATCTCCTGTCACGCGCAGGAAGGAGCGGTATTTAATCATGCAAGGACTGCCCATAATAAAAGAATCCGACGCAGCGACATCGTCGGTAACTTCGAGGTTATCGACCAGCACCCGATCTACGTCGTTTGCGAATCTTAGAAGCGCTGCACATCGGGAGGGAGAAGCCCAGTTTGAACATCACACAGGGAGACCTTCCTCCTCCCCACCGCCGTCAGGAGAGCAGCAGACACCCGCCCCACAACGACCATCGCACCAGAGGGATCCTGAGGATGATAGAGCATTAGCTCTCATCCTGAGGACGTCCCTAGTAAAACCCTGAGGGTGATCGCAGCTCAAGCTCTCGCCCTGAGGACGACCTGGTAGCACGCCCTTCGACGGGGACCTCCACCATCACCAATAAGGATGAGGCTCCGCCCACGAAGAGGACAGCCAACCAGCAACGGGCCCCCTGATGACATCGCTCGTGACGTCACAGGTATTGCCCAATTGAAAAAGTGAAGGGTACCTGTTTCTTCAAGCCAACCGAATGCAATAAATAGCATGAATACATCTGATACAGACCATTGCACTCAGCGATCCCGTCCCGAAGATGGCCAAACGAGGTGGCCGAAACATGTAGACGCCTTGAAAACCAGAAAAGAAGAAATAACAAGAAATACCGGATAGACCCCTGACGACTACGGCCCTGTTCCCCGACCTACGAAAACCCACCTGATACCTGTTGACGACCCCAGCCTGTCCCTGATAACCAGTTTTGCTTTTGATAACACCAGCCCGCCCGAAATTTCCGTTGACGACCTACAGCACGATGAACATTGGACAGCTGCTTTATAATACCAGCGTGCCATAAAGAAACAAAATCATAAGGAGAATTGAAAGAATATTGTACAAAATCAATTCTGTGAATTCTGCCATTATTTTTAATAAAAACTTGTTTGAAAAGAAGGTCTGTTTCCAGCGTACCCAAAATATCCGGCATGCAGACCCTACAACGCAACAGCACCCCGGCATGCGAAGCTTTAGGAGGAGCCGCCTGCAGCAAGAACTAGAATCCAAAGAGCAAGAGAAAGCCATGCTCATCAATGAAAGGGCGCAACTGTTCGTAAAATGGGATGAAATTCGCGGTATGAATCCTGTAGCAGCCCCCTCCCCCTCGGATGCCGGGGATAATAATGATGGCACTAGCAGCAACGCCCTCCCAACACCAGTGCAGCACCATCAAGACATCGTCGACTGCCTGAAACGTATGGAGGAGAAAGATGCCCTGAAGAAACAGAAGACCATTACAAGAAAACTAATTAACCTTAATGGAGGTAAAATACGCCTGCCGCAAGAACATGACAAATATATTAACGTTGACCACCCTACACCCCATCCCCTGAAGAAGAGGACATACTCAAGAAAGGCCTGAATTGCCACTTCATCTCTCGCCCCCGTCCCCTTAATAAAAGGATGGAGATAGAATATCTTACGGAGACGATAATGAAACAAGAAAGCCTTGGGAATGTACACACCACCGACGCCTTCAACCTCTCCTCTTAGCAGAAGCCCTTACAGACGAGGAACTTATAAAAGTGACATCGTCGATCGCCGTCTGCGGGATGCTGCTAAAAGCTTGAGAGAAAACGAAGACATCACCGTCAGGAGAGCCGACAAGACCGCAGCCACCCCTAGTACTTATCAAGACTACCGAATATAGACAAAAAATCGACGAGATCCTCGCCGATACCACTAAGTTTCGACGTATACTAAGAACCCCGTAGACGACATTAAACGCGAAGCCAATAGAATCATAGAAACTGTCAACGCAGCCACTAACGCCTTACACCTCTCTAGTTATTTTCTGGAGATTACAACCGTCGT
The DNA here is from genome assembly GCF_015104395.2 of Macrobrachium nipponense. NCBI lineage: Eukaryota > Metazoa > Arthropoda > Malacostraca > Decapoda > Palaemonidae > Macrobrachium > Macrobrachium nipponense. The sequence continues at coordinate 77,233,216 of NC_087210.1, read as the reverse complement.
GGGTACATCTACGGTAATGTAAAACGCATAAAACATGGAAACCCTTTAAGACCTATCATTAGCCAAATAACCAGCACCCACATACCACCTTGCTAAACAACTAAATACTATTCTCACCCCACCCCCTACATCCCCAGCACACATAGTTTGAAGTCGTCTGCGGAGTTTTCTGCAAGCCTTAAGATCCGCGCCCCTGGAGGCAGTATTGCATCGATGGATGAGTCGCTGTTTACTAACGTTTCCCTGTAGATGAAACCATAGAAATGATCCTTGAACGTGTCTACAGAGACCCATCCACCGACCCGCTGAATATCCCCGAACACGCCCTTCGCTCTCTGCTGGAAATATGCACCAAGAAGGCTCCCTTCATTAACCACCATGGCCATATGTACTTACAAATCGATGGTGTAGCGATGGGATCCCCCCTCGGGGTCCTGTTTGCGAACTTTTTACATGGGCATGGTGGAGGAGCGTGTCTTTAGGAGCATTAGGAAGCCATCTATATACGTAAGATATATAGATGACACTTTCATCCAAGCAGGAACGAGGGAGGAGATCGAGGAAATACGTCAAGCCTTCCACACCAACAGCCGTTTACGATTTACCATCGAATATAGCCGTGATGGCCGTCTTCCCTTCCTGGGGAACGTCCTGGTTGAACAGAAGGAGGGTGCGTTCGCTAACACGGGTTTACACGAAGCCACGAACCTGGGAATGTGTCTGAACGGCGAGAGTGAATGCCCTGAACGCTATAAGGACACCACCATCAGCGCCTACGTCAGGAGAGCTCTTTCCCATTGTTCAACATGGGCAGACACCCATAAGGAGATGGAACGTGCAGCCCAGGTCCTAGTAAACAACGGACACACCAACCGAAGCATCCAGAACGTCTTCAGGAAGAGCATGGAAGAATGGTACCTACAGGAACCAAAACCGCCCAGACCCCCAGCAGAAAATTAATTTTTTCTACAAGGGCACCTTCCATCGGCGGTATAAAGAAGACGAGCGAGCCCTACGGGAAATAATCAGGAATCACGTTTCCCCGACCGACAACAACAAGCAGATCAACTTGATCATATTTTATACAAGTAAAAAAACATGCAGTCTTATTATGAAAAAATAACCCCGCACCGTTGCAGGATCCCTTGAAGAGGACGAACGTCATTTACAGATACACGTGCCCAATCCGAGGGATGACCTCGGGAACTTACATCGGGGGATGACGTCAATGCGCCTCTCCAAGAGGATCTCCTGTCACGCGCAGGAAGGAGCGGTATTTAATCATGCAAGGACTGCCCATAATAAAAGAATCCGACGCAGCGACATCGTCGGTAACTTCGAGGTTATCGACCAGGCACCCGATCTACGTCGTTTGCGAATCTTAGAAGCGCTGCACATCGGGAGGGAGAAGCCCAGTTTGAACATCACACAGGAGACCTTCCTCCTCCCCACCGCCGTCAGGAGAGCAGCAGACACCGCCCCACAACGACCATCGCACCAGAGGGATCCTGAGGATGATAGAAGCATTAGCTCTCATCCTGAGGACGTCCCTAGTAACCCTGAGGGTGATCGCAGCTCAAGCTCTCGCCCTGAGGACGACCTGGTAGCACGCCCTTCGAGGGGACCTCCACCATCACCAATAAGGATGAGGCTCCGCCCACGAAGAGGACAGCCAACCAGCAACGGGCCCCCTGATGACATCGCTCGTGACGTCACAGGTATTGCCCAAGAAAAGTGAAGGTACCTGTTTCTTCAAGCCAACCGAATGGCAATAAATAGCAGAATACATCTTGATACAGGACCATTGCACTCAGCGATCCCGTCCCGAAGATGGCCAAACGAGGTGGCCGAAACATGTAGACGCCTTGAAAACCACCCGAAAAGAAGAAATAACAAGAAATACCGGATAGACCCCTGACGACTACGGCCTGTTCCCGACCTACGAAACCCACCTGTATACCTGTTGACGACCCCAGCCTGTCCCTGATAACCAGTTTTGCTTTTGATAACACCAGCCCGCCCGAAATTTCCGTTGACGACCTACAGCACGATGAACATTGGAACAGCTGCTTTATAATACCAGCGTGCCAGAAAGGAAAATCATAAGGAGAATTGAAAGAATATTGTACAAAATCAATTCTGTGAATTCTGCCATTATTTTTAATAAAACTTGTTTGAAAGAAGGTCTGTTTCCAGCGTACATATTATTATTATCATTATTATTATTATTTGCCATTTTCGTCCTAACTTCTCGTTGTGCACCTGCAAATCGTTAAAATGGAGACTGACAACTCTAATCTCACTGCAGGTGACGAGGTATGAAATTGATGATCAAAATGTTAATGGAGCATTTAATCTTTTCAGCTTCTCTGACGTTTCCTTTCTACATTAGGTTAATATATTTCACTCTTAATAAACTATATAATGCAGAGGCAGAAGAAGAAAGGCGTTCCATCATATCATTAGGCGAGATCCATTATGCAGAGATAAGGTGGTGATGGGTGAAGTCTGTTTCAGCCCCATATTGTTTAGAATGATGAATGTCTATGCTCGGTCTTTATGATGGCATTCTGATGTCATATTTAGTTTGAACTGCGTAATCGATGTTAATGGGATGTGAATGTTTTATGCATACATACATACATTTGTAAGTATATTTATAAATGTAAAAGCCACAATGTCCTCTCGAATACACACAGACACATACATATATACATGTATATATTTGTGATGTAAATTATACTTATATATATTATATATACATATATACCTTAGTATAGTGTTATTTACGAAACACTGTCATTAATAAGGGTCTTGCACACATTTAATGAAACCTCCACCGACGAGAACAAATAGAATAAAACAATTCCCAGTAAATGTGCAAAAATTCGAACGAAATGTATTGTACATATGCAAAGGAGCTACCATTTCGGGTTTGCAATATCGGGAGGTATTAAAACCCAGGGGAATATAAATCCCTAGGAAGCCATATTCATATGTCACTATTTATGCTTTCTCCTGTGAGAACTCCCGGGATGCATCTGCAACTTTAAGAAAAGCAGAGAGAGAGAGAGAGAGAGAGAGAGGACAGAGACAGAGAGAAAATGTTACCTCCTGCACATAGAAGTTTCTTTTCTCAGGCAGTGTTTCATTCCAACTATCTGTCGGTGGCTTCCTAAAATACTCTCTCTCTCTCTCTGTGTCTGTCTGTCTGTCTCTCTCTCTCTCTCTCTCTGCAAGCATGGGCGTGGACGTCTCATAGCCGACCACAAGTCATTTCATCATCCTTGTTAACATAGTTTTCCCATTTGTCAGACTTCCATTTCTAATCCGTTTGTAGCCTCTTCCCTCCTTCCTTGCCTCTTCTCTCTTTTCTTGCCTCTTCTCTCCTTCCTTGCCTCTTCTCTCTTTCCTTGCCTCTTCCTTCCTTCCTTGCCTCTTCTCTCTTTCCTTGCCTTGTCCCTCCTTCTTTACCTCTACCCTTCTTCCTGGCCTCTTCCCTCTTTCCTTGCCTCTTCCCTCCTTCCTTAGCCTCTTCCTTCCTTCTTTACCTCTTCTCTTCTTCCTGGCCTCTTCCCTACTTCCTTAGCCTCTTCCTTTCTTCTTTGCCTCTTCCCTTCTTCCTTGCCTCTTCCCTCCTTCTTTACCTCTTCCCTTCTTCCTTGCCTCTTCCCTCCTTCTTTACCTCTTCCCTTCTTCCTTGCCTCTTCCCTCCTTCTTTACCTCTTCCCTCCTTCCTTCCCTCTTCCATCCTTCCTTTCTTATTTTCAGTCGTTTGTTAATCTCTAACCTGAATGATGTCAAAATAATGCCTGTTTTGACATTCTAGTATCCTTCTCAGTAGTGCTTTGTTTGAGTTTTAATGGAAGTCATTTTCTGTGTACAACTCTCTCTCTCTCGTCCTTCCTTTTTCTTCTCCTTCTCGTTGCAACTTTTCGTCTCTCGTCTCCTCTCTCTCTCTCTCTCTCTCTCTCTCTCTCACGCACACATACACACACACAGAAACACACACATACATACATATATTATATCACCCAGCTTTTACCTTCAAATAGAGCAGGACCTCCAAAAGTGTGACTACCGTTCTTGCGCACCACTAGACAGACACGTGTCTGAGTTCGTCGATGTGCGTGTTTATTTTTGTACGTGTCTCTCTGAAAGCGGTCTGCTCAAGGTGAATGAGACGAAAATTATAATCTCCTTTACACCCAGGTCACGCAGAAGTTGAGTACGTGACCTCTTTTGTGCCGTCTCAGCCATTGACTGATATATGAAAAGATTTTTTTTTTTAATTGAAGTATTTCGTTGAAAATTACTTTGGTTTCTGTGATTAGAGTTATTTCACATTTAGTTTATAAATTCCCCTTTTTGGATGAATATATACTTTCATTATATACTTCTTGATTAAATATTCATTGACCACGGAATGACCATAGGTTAAAAATAATATGGGCCAAGAGTAAATGAGTTAAATTCTAATAAATGAAGCATGTTAACTAAGAGTATATAAATACGTTACCTTAGTTATATCTCGAGGACATCAGTAGTTCGAACATTACAAGAGAATCCTTTCATCAATTTCACAGGAACGAACATCACACATTTAATAGACTGAAGGTTTTTTTCTTCTTGTTTTATCAGAAAACTTAAAGTATGCATTCATTTAAATAATTCAGAATTCATAGATGATCCGAAATTTAGTTATTGTACAAAGTGTGCTATTTAAAGAATGGCGTGAGATGAAGCCCATGTATCATTTCTGTTAGAGAGAGAGAGAGAGAGAGAGAGAGAGAGAGAGAGAGAGAGAGAGAGAATAAGCAATAAAATGTCACCCTCTGCACTTTGCGTCCAGGTCACGTAATATTTTCGTGCACGAAGCGTCTTGCGTCAACCCCTTGGCGTTGGGCCCACTTGCTCCATATTTGGTTAAATACGTTTCCTAGGCTCTCGCGGACAACTCTTGACATAAACCATAACTGCTCGTAGGAGGGTCAAAACTCTGGTCGTATTAGCAGAATTAGCCTCCTAAAGACAGTACGTGCTCCTGAGATGCATCTACCACGTATTTGCTTTGCTGGAACGCCACCAAAATACCGATTGAGTCCTCGAGCATACCAGCTTCAAATCTCTTTAATATTCTTGTCTTTAAAGTGAAAAGTGAGAAGTCCATCGTATAATAAAAATGAAACACACACACACACACACAATACAAAGAAAAACATCAGATAAAACATAAAAAATACATCTTCCATGGTGTTATGACTTACATATCAAGATGACTATTCCCTTGTGAGTTTCTTCGATGTAAAACAAAATGCAAAGCCAATATCAAATCATTTATTTAGGAAAGAAGCTTGACAGAGATTAGTGTCAAAGGTCCATTGATATTATTGAAAAGTAGAACTCGGAGGCAACGAATTGTATTACAATAAATATCAGGTTCAAATAAATGTCAGGGACAAATGAAAACTAAAGGTTAATGAGAAATAAATGAAAACACATCAGTTCAACAGGTATAATATCATATAGTTTCATTATATCCAACGACAAGAAACAAGTAAAGCTGCCAAACTCGATAGCGAAATCTTGAAACTAATCCATGATTCGCTTCCCGTGGTAAATCTTGATTGATATCGCATTGCTAATTAACTGAAATCGCAAGATTAACCGTACAACGCTTCTCCCATGAAACGGAGAGATAAGAGATAATGAGGTGGAATTGATTAGGAAATGTTTGGCAGTTTCTTCGTGTGGTTTCATTCCATATTGCTCGAGTCTTCGTAGGAATGAAATGGAATTCAGAAAACGTGTGGAGATCAATATTCTTATAAGCTAAATATTTCCAACTTTATGTCTGTGCAATCCGTCATTCAGGAGAGAGAGAGAGAGAGAGAGAGAGAGAGAGAGAGAGAGAGAGAGAGAGGCCTGTGGCCGATATTCTAGATTAACCATAAGCTTCAGTTTCTGTTTACACCGTAATTTTTGCGCTCATAAGAATCCCGTGATTAGCAATACATCATTATTATTATTCCTCTTTCATCCTCCTTCCAGCTTCCCCCACCCCCCCCCTCTCTCTCTCTCTCTCTCTCTCTCTCTCTCTCTCGCTGACTTTAAATGTCAGTCGAATGACTGATTCCAAGGTAAACGACCATCCGAAGTCAAGGAACTCGGGACCATACCCATCGCCGACGCGTCGTGTCCAGACACACGCTCCAGCGGCACTGAATGCAGACCCTTGATAGTTCAGAAGTTTTACCATTAATTTCCTCACTTGAAGATTGGTTCTCATGACTCAACGTCTTCTGGGGACTTAGAAGGGTGCAGTGCGGTATTCATTTGTATTTACCCAGAGAGTCATCTTTTCATATAATGTACGATCCATTGCTCGATATTTAGCTAATCAAAGAGTGATAACAGAGGCTCTTTGGAGCTATGATGTAGTGGAAGGTTTAATATCGCTTTCTGTAGGATTTGGGTCTCATCTTTTTGCCGTTGAAGGTGAAAATTTTAAGGTTGCTGAAAATGCCATGACAAAATCATTTATTTGCTGAATTAATGCAGTTTACAATACCGGAAGATTGCAGTATTGTTATATAGAAATGGGATCTTTTAGATCATAATTGATTGTCCAGTCATGATGCAGAAGCAATAGAAAATCGGAGAGGCAGATACACTAGTTACTGTAAGCTTCCTAGGAATTCATCAGCCCGTGTGTGTGTGTGTGTCTGTGTTTAATAGGAACAAGTGTTGCTTAACATTATGAATATAACGATTGTTCTATTACTACTTTCTCCATGCAGGGAGGTAAAACAAATCAAACGGATAACAGAAAAGTACCGAATGCTTTTCCTTAAGTTAGCAAATATCACTGAAAAAGTTTATTGTGAATGTGAATTGTGAGGAAAATAAAAAAAGTGACGGTACGAAAGATATTTCAGCAACAATATAACAATAACAGATAGGGCCAAACTGGTCGGAACACAGTAATATCAGCGAGAGCAAGGATGACCTTTAATTGCGTCAACACCATTCGAATAAATGTGGGGTAAACATCATCAATATACAAAAACCTATGTAAGCAATACTGCAGATCAGGTCACAGTAACAAACTGACACTATTGATGTTTGAGCCAAAAAAAATAAATAAATAAATAAAAAGCGCCGGAAATTGGGCCGTGAAACAAATATAAGCTAATGAATCTCCAATCCCA
>NC_087210.1:77216005-77221005 GCF_015104395.2 Macrobrachium nipponense | reverse complement strand
GAGAGAGAGAGAGATGATTGACTGATTGAATGATTTATGGCTACTAAAACTGGCTACATGTTTGGTTACCATAAATCAATCAATCATTCATATCTCTCTCTCTCTCTCTCTCTCTCTCACACACACACACACAGATAATTTTTAATCAAATTAAATATGGAACATGTTTATTGCGGAATCTAACTAAATACGCTTTTCAGAGGAAAAGAATTTTCGAAGCCGTATTTTTATAGTTCTGATATGCGGCATTGCAAAGAAAAAAAAATAAAAGTACTTAATGTATTTAACAGGAGTGTGCCACTATACTTTTTATAACTATACTCTGTTTTTTCCGTTTGTCCATCCGCCTGTGGTGTTTGCGCATGGTAACACTGCGTCCGGGCCTTTAATAATATCCTATTTCGAATATTAACGGTGTAATTCGCATACAGTAAATTATTAAAACACTTTTCAGTTGCAAATGTACACCCAGATATCCTTTTATTTACCTAAAACTTACACATAACGTAACTATTTAAAGTCCGGGACGCAGTGTTACCATGCGAAATCACCACAGGCGGATGGACAGATGAAAAAAAAACAGAGTATAGTTATAAAAAGAGTGACAGTCAGCTTCTAATTCGTGTATAACATAATTATGATACGATTTAGGCACGAAACAGGAAACCCATGGCGGTACGTGAACCAATTAAAAGCGGGTGGATTTTTGTGTTCTGGATTTCTGTCAGGGATTATATGTACCTTAGACTGACTCCTTCGTACACTCATGGTATAACATAAACTACCTTTCATAGGCGTAACAAGCCCAAGACTGACCTTGCCTTATGTCTTTCAAAATGTCACGGGTACAGATATGTGCGTTAAGACGTACCGAATCCTTTTTGGAAAGACACCCCCCAAAAAAAAAAAAAAAGAATAAATAAAAATAAATAAATAAACCTCCACTTACGAAATATGTATATAAAAACAATACGAAATTTCCCCCACCTTTCCGAATTTCGACGCCTGGATAGCTGGTGTGTGTGTGTAAGAGAGAGAGAGAGAGAGAGAGAGAGAGAGAGAGAGAGGGCAGAGTCGCCCAGCTGCCAGCACATGCGGGCAACGACGATTCACTTTCAATGGTGTGAAAAAAAAGGTCGCTCGCAAAGTGATACAACTTTCGACAAAATCCAATAAAGTGTAGGAACAAGATTTTTATAACTCCCGTCAAATGGGTCTTTTGGAACAAGAACTGGCGGGGGCGGGGGGGGGGGGGGGGGCGAGGGGGCGCTTGGATGGGGGATGGATATTTCTGTACAAAAGGCGACGAAGGCTTTGCCTTTTTTCCCAACGAATACTTTTCATTCTGCGATATCGAATTTTCTTTTTTGAAAGGACGAAAGCTGCGTTTTTGAAAGATATTCTCTGGAGGTGATTGCAACTAAGACATATTCGTATACATTTTATCAATGTTTGTTTAACTAAGATTATCATATGCCTTGCGTCAGTGTCTGCTTAACCATGCAAATTGCTCATTTGCACGCGTGGTTGCGCATATATATATATATATATATATATCATATATATAATATATATATATATATATATATAGATATATATATATATATATATATATATATATATGTATATATATATATACTTTGTCAGTACCGCGTTAATTCCCACACAGATTTTTCAAGAACAATTTCATAAAAAGCTCTCATACGCCAGTATACATGACATTGTAAATCCTTGTTTTAACAAGGCATCTGAGAATATTAATATAACTGGTAACCAAATGAGAGATTAGGTTTCAGAACTGTAAAAAAAATGGCGTAGGCCCGAGAGAGTGTGGGCCACATATACTGCACTGACTTTGAAGTGGTAGAAAAAATGGTCATATTGTGGGCTTGTCATTCCTATAGTAGATTCACATCAGCCGTGCATTTGATATCATGCCAGGCCCTTACGACGCTCCTGATTGGCTGTTGATAAGCCCATCACAGGGCTGGAAACTCTCAGTTTCTCTCGAGAGTTCACATAGGCAGGATGCATGTTCCATCTTTCCTTAGGTATACGTCTTTCAGGAGAGGCGGATATACATCCTGCCTATGTGAACTCTCGAGAGAGACTGAGAGTTTCCAGCCCTGTCATTGTCTTATCAACAGCCAATCAAGAGCGTCGTAAGGGCCTGGCCTAGACATCAAATGCACGGTTGATGTGAATCCATTATAGTATCTCGGGCGCCTCTGTACCAGTAGATACGTCTGGGGAATCATAATTCATTATTTAGCACTATTCACGAATGCATCTCTGCAGATTTTTCAGATGGCTTGGAACACCGACAATCGAAAACGGTCACTGACTTGAATAAAATCTCTACAAGGAAACATAAATGCAAAGAAGGAGAGAGAAATAGGAAAGCATTTGTATGAGGTTCAATTTTCGTCGGATCATCCGCGATTTCTCTCTCGTTTTAATGAAACCGGAAATTAAAACTACTGGTGACTCCCACTGCTGGATAAACTCAGTCTGTGCTTATAACCTCTGCTTTTCCGCGACCTATCTGTTAGAATTAAAAAATTTTGTGCTTGCAACCTCTGCTTTTAAGCGCCCTGTCCGTTAGAATGATAAAATTTTGTGCTTGTAACCTCTGCTTTTTCGTAAACTGTCTGTTAGAATTATAAATTTTTGTGCTTGTAACCTCTACTTTTTCGTGACCTATCTGTTAGAATTATAAACTTTTGTGCTTGCAACCTCTGCTTCCTCGTGAACTATCTGTTAGAATTATAAACTTTTGTGCTTGCAACCTCTGCTTCTTCGTGACCTATCTGTTAGAATTATAAACTTTTGTGCTTGTAACCTCTGCTTTTTCGTGACCTATCTGTTAGAATTATACTTTTTTGTGCTTGTAACCTCTGGTTTTTCGTGACCTATTTGTTAGAATTATAAATTTTTGTGCTTGTGACCTCTTCTTTTTCGTGACCTATCTGTTAGAATTAGACTTTTTTGTGCTTGTAACCTCTGCTTTTAAGCGACCTGTCCCTTAGAATTATAAAATTTTGTGCTTGTAACCTCTTCTTTTTCGTGACCTATCTGTTAGAATTAGACTTTGGGGGGGGGGGGGATAGCTTAGTTCAATTTTCAACCAAATTGAAATTCACAGGTTTTATGTTGTGAACAGATTATTATTATTATTATTATTATTATTATTATTATTATTATTATTATTATTATTATTATTATTATATTATTATAGATGAAACCTATTCACAGGGAACAAGCACAAAAGGGCTATTGACTTGAAATTCAAGCTTCAAAAGAATGTTGGTTTAAAATCTCCCACCGTAGACCCCACACTGCAACAGTAACTGTTCATGATATAGGGCTAGTGATTTTTCCTCCCCCTGGGGGAGATGTGAACCCACGACATCTGAGTGGCATATCACGACACTAACCACTATACCAGCAGACCAGCTAACAGTGGTAAAAGCAATGAAAACAAACTACCCTGTTTGCTGTGGATGAAAAGCTTTATGATTTTATGAATAAATAAAACTGATTGATGAAATGAAGTAACAATCGGGTTTTCTATAATGTGATTATCTGTCTTCCAACTCCGTCTGGGCACTTTTATTGTTCAGTGATTGAACTTGGTTCAGGAAAGACAGGAAACACAAGCTCATCAGTTCTCAAAACAGGAACAATGAATGATTTAAATTCCTGTCAAGAGCAGCAGATGTTAATCTTGGTGCTTTTTATTTACTTCTCTGTTCTTTCTACCCTAATGAGTGAAAAGGTATTGCTACATAAATAAAAGGGAAGATAATATATATCAAAATTCTTTCCTCTCTTAAATTTGGTGCTGTGGTTGACAGTTTCGAAAAACCAGTATCCATTATTATTTTTTTTCTTTTACGAGAGTAGAGATAAGCAGTGGCGAAGAATATTTCCGTAATTTATTCAGATTTTCCTTTAATATTTACCATTTCTATATCGTCTTTTCAAGAGTTATTCTTACAAAAAAAATTGGAGAATTCATATAATGAGTTTTAAAACAACTACTTTGATGAAACATTCTATATAGGAAGTTCAGAGAAGATTCCCGTTTATCTAATATATATTAGGAGGATACAATGCTTTAATATATATTTATATTCACAGATGGGTGACTGTCTGCAAAGTGATTGCGTTTCCTCAGCACGTTAAAATAGGAACCTTTCACGGTAAGTGTTGATATTGAAAATTTTCACGTATAATTCTGTTAATAATCAAACCTTCTCATACAGACACACGTAAGTCATGTTTCCACGTTTACCATAAAAAAAGAACCTGTTATGGATAGCATATTATTTAGCTCAATTTTCGTGGCAATTCTTAAATTTCAAAGTTACTGTAATAGTGAAAACGTGAATGCAAGTCCTCGTCGATTTTTAGATTTTATTTGTCTATATAAAAACATATTAATCAAAATATAAATTTTTCAGTTTATCCCTAAGTTCTTCACTTGTTATTTTAGCGCCAGATTATGCAAAGAAAAAGTTGCCCACTACAAAAGACATTCTTTTAGGTGAGATCTGGATGCCTTTTTAGAGTTTTTTTTTTATATATATATTTTAGGTTTCGTCTATTTTATGGTAATCTATTACGTCAGTAATTCGCATATCTTTTCCATTTTCTTATTTGTACCCTTCTCAATATTAACATTAGTATATTGCCATATACACCCGTCTCTTTTTTTCCGTTTTTTAATAAAATTTCATATTAACTCCTAGGCTCAAAAAATCCTCAGATGTTCACATACTTATATTTCCCAATGGAATTACACAAAGCTTTTGCGAAGCAAATAAGCAAAATTAATTTTCTCAGAACCCTAGCAAAACAAAAACAAAAAGGAGTTCTCAGAAGCCGGGAAATGTAGGGATATGAATTTAAGCTTGGAATATTATATCGGACTGTCTAGGGCTGTCGAAGCAGACTCCGGAGTAAAATATGCATTTGGGCGCGAAGCAAGTCTTAGG
>NC_087210.1:77181005-77208505 GCF_015104395.2 Macrobrachium nipponense | reverse complement strand
TATTTATCTATTATATGGCAAGAAAATGTATGATAATTTGAGATCAAGTTATAAAGGAAATTTCATGGCCATATGGAAAAGTAGAATATCAGACCCTGGATTTCAAAAATGCTTTAGCAGGACAATGTGATCGGACAAATGAAAATACCTGGTTTGGATGTTTTCAAAAAATGTTGTCTGCTGACCGTGCATTGGCTGAATTCCCCACCCCCCCCCCCCCCCCCTCCCCCAGCCCCTCACCCATTTGTAAATCCTGTACGGGCGTTTTACTCTGGATATACCAACTAGAAAGTGATTTGAAACTGAAGTATATAATATATAGCTTTCCACATTCGGCAATAGCTCCTGTTGTTGCAAATATAGAATATATAGAATCAAGAATAACGTATCTCTTTAAATATAGTAACTTTTTGAATAAGCAAAAATTATCCATAAAGCGAAATAAGGGAGAAACGACTTATGAAATATGATGATTAAAAAGAAAAGAAAATACGTAAAATACCTGTAATTATGATTATAACAACGGTCAATTTAATAGTGACATCTATGCATTGCCTATTCCAAAGCTATTATCAAAATCAATGAACAACTAGTGAGTAATTTACTGAAATACTGATTCTCGATAAAACTACAAATGTCTAGGCCTTTCCCAACTGCAGAGCTCTGGAATTTTTCTTCATTCTATTTAGCCTTGATCAGACAAAGCGAGGCCATAAATCCGGTTTGGTCAACGGCAGAGCTAACTGGAGGCAGTCACGTAGACGACCTTTTAAGTGACCCGGATACAACTATTTTTGAAGGTTAAGATTCCATTTGGAGTGGGGAAGAAGAGTTGTGCAGTGAGAGCGATTATTTCTCTAGGTAGAAAATAATTCTTTTATCTAAGAACTCGAGGAGAGTGGCTTATAACTGAATTTTTTTTTTCAGAATCTATTTGTAAATACAAATTTTTTCGTATACTTAGTATTAAAACTTTGCTTATTCACCTCCATTTAAGCCGCAGATCACTGAATTTGTTTCAATTATGAGTCTACAGTAGATACTGCTTTCAGACAGCCTCTTGAATTTTCGTCTTAAATCTGAATAATTAAATATAGTAACGTTTAATTTGAGTAACTTCGACCACTTCCTGTTAACGATAAAGCAGTGTTCCTAAACACCTGTGTCGTAGCCCAAAATTACCAGTTTTATAAGTTAAAATAAATTATATATTCTCTCTCTCTCTCTCTCTCTCTCTCTCTCTCTCTCTCTCTCTCTCTCTCTCTCTCTCATCTGCTATGGAATTAATAGTTCAAAGTTCTGTGTAAATATATTATTTTAGTGAATTTTTCTTAATTTTATGGTATATTATATATATATATATATATATATATATAATATATATTTATATATATATATATATATAAATATAGTGAAAACTACAGGAAGGTAACATTCAGAAAGTTCGCTTATAGTAAATCACGAGCATATCATGAGATGTTTCATATATATATATATATATATATATATATATATATATATATATATATATATATATATATATATATATATATATATGCATGTATGTACAAAATCATGTGTTATTATATTACAAGATATAATATGTTAATTCAGTTCTCGAAGATAGAAACATATACTTACTCTGAAGAGTAAAATAACCATACTTATGGCTGCGGCATCCATTTACGGAATGGACGACCGACTTCCCTTTTAATTTTGTAAGGCATCGTGCATATCTATACAAATATGAAATTTTCGGGGGGACCATAATAAATTTTCCTGACTCTTCAAAATGACTTCTGGTTTAATCTGCTTAAGTACACGGGACATTCTGGGCTCTCTTTTGGTTACGGTCGATGTAATTAATGGACACGCGCCATTACATTGATTAAAGCCGCTTTAGAGATTTTTACTTTGGAATTTTTTTTTTTTTTTCTATTCAAAGTTCCAATGCAAAGTATTCGAACAAAATTTTTGATCTCTAGTTGTTCCTATTTTTGTACAGAATTAGTGAGTTTCTGTGAATTGTCGCGAGTCTTAATCGTACTTGCTAAGTTATTTATCGATCTCACCGGTTCTTGTTGAGAAGCTTTTCTTCCACATACACGGTCTGTATGTGTATGATTTTAAATGTACATATATACGCTGATACAGGAGGTTTATATGTATATACGCTATATAGATATATATATATATATATATATATATATATATATATATATATATATATATATATTTAAGTGTGTTGATTTATATCTAGTAGGAATTGTTTATTATTTGTATTGAAGGCCATTGATCCCTGACCCCATCCTGCGCCAACCACCCCCCACCCCCCATCCCTACAAAATATAAAGTTTCAATTTTTAAACCAGAGTTTTACTGAAAGAGAATTTTTTGGGCATTACTTAGAAGTCCTTTACAAAGTGTTGCATTGTTTCCCCAAAAAAAAATTAAAAAAAAAAAAACAGAAAGTTTCAGTGGTTAAGGAGTGATGATGAGAATCCATACAAAAATCATCGATGAAGGAAAAATTATGCTCTCATCGTAAGGTAAATTGCAGGGGATGCATAATTAATATACGCATTTAATGTGGAATTGCGTGATTATAAAGAGTTAGAAATGCAAATGCGTATACCTCTATAAACCTACTTATAAGAGTGTAAATAGTCACATTCAGGTAATTTAGGTAGGTATAATCTGAAATTCAGGCTCTTCCTTTCTAGCCGATAGTTCTGAAACCACTAATACCGTCAGATCCGAATGAAATTACTAGATTTACTAAAAAAAATATATATATATATATAAAATAAATAAGAATAAAAAAGCAAAAAAAAATACAAAATCAACGAAACAAAATCCGAGAAGTCCAATGTTTCCAGAGACTAGTCACTTCTTGGATAATCACCTGGTTTTGCTAGTTATCATCTTTATTTCAGTAATTTTCATCAAACAAAATTCATCACCCCCAGTTCCTTGAGATTATTCAAGTTAACGAATAAAAACTGTTGATGTTGTCTTTACTGATACCAATTTATTCGAGGTCCGAATGATTTTATTATGAAAGAATACAAATTTCCTAAACTGGCTTGTTCCTCAAAATCTGTAAATGAAAATAATTATCAGCAACTTACGGCGCACTTTAGATAATCCTGAATATGAACACGCTCAGAAGCACTTTGCAGGTGCCGTTATCCTGTAGTGTTTTATGATGGATGAGCCGCTCGTTAATGGACTTTTATTTATTTTTATTTATTTTTTTGAACTGGATGAAAACTTGCAATAGAGTCGTTAGTCTAAGTGAACTTTAACAAATCTTTATTCATATTTATTTGGCTTGTGATTTATGCGCTTCTCTTGTCACTGTCGTAACCTCTCCCCCCACCACAACCCATCAGAATATATTACAGTAAGAAAAGCATCTTCATCTTCATGTTGATTCTTTACGATTCCAGAATTCAATTCCGAATTCACGGTGAAAATTCAATTCCGAATTCACATTGAAAACTATTCATTGTCCTGAACCATCCGAGATGTGCGTCAATACTTTCGGTCCTTGTTTATTAATAGGGAACATGCTAAATGTCTTTCTTAGGTTTTAATTAATATGTAAAATAGTACACACTACATCCTTAAACACACAATTTATATTATATGCCACTGTATAAGCAAATAATAATGATTTGTTTTAGCAAATGATAAAGGTGTCTATTCATGAGTGATTTTGTACTTTGATAATGCAAAGAATTTTTTCCATATGTCAGTTTTTCCACTTACAAGCCTGCCGTTTCTGTATAAAATTTTTGCATGTAAGATTTCTGGTAAAATGTGGGACTCGAAGAATATAGGTTTTTTCTTTTTTTATATATATGTGATTATAATTTGGCTGCTCATTTCATTTTAGGACTATATTTCTGAACTTTATCAAATACGATGGACGTTGTGAAGAGACAGAACGTGAACAGGTGCAAAATTTGTCAGGTCGTAGTACTATCGAATAAAAATTCTTTGCCCATTTCAATTAGGTTTCACCAGGAAAATGAAAGGCGTATTGACTTGAGCATGATTTTGTAAGAGGTGGAGCTAGTTATGTTATTGTCCCTAGGAAGAATAAATTGATATAGACGCCTTATCTAAGATATGATTTTTCATTTTTTTTCTTTTACACAATTCTGTTTGAGAGAGAGAGAGAGAGAGAGAGAGAGCGTACGCACGCACGTGCGCGCACACACACACACACGATATATATATATATATATATATGTATATATATACATAAACACACGTGTGTGCGTACGTGTATTTATGTGCACAGTAGAGAGATGTAATTTCTAGTTTACTGTACCACGCCCTCTTTAACAGGATGTACTGTTCTTTTCAGTCAGATAAAAGGATAATACCTTTCATCTGATGTGTACAGCGAGCAATAATGAACACTTTTAATGCAGTCGCAGAGACCTTAAAAGCATGATAATCGCATTAGTAACAATCCTAAAAAAATAGAAATAAAATAAATCTTTTTTGTGACTTCTTCCTAGTTTACATCGCGATCAAAAAACATCGCATGATGATGCGATGCCCCAACAGAGCTCATCGTGCATAATGAGCAGAGAGAATGAAAACAAAGCAAAAACCGATTATTCCTGGAAACAGTCAGTTAATTGGACAATATGGAAGCGAAGCGCCGTGATTGACAGCTGGACCGAAGCATAAATGATATCACGGGAGCACAGAGGAATTCCCTTTTAAACTGTTCATTTCATCATATCGTCCCGTATCGCCTCTATTACGCAAATTAAATGGATTTTGCAACGCGTCTCTTTAGCCATTGCCAGAACAAATAAAGTTAAAATGGGAATGCCGTCGTGGCGGGGAAAATGCAATAACAGAATATTCGCCGATGGAAACAGCAAAATTTAGTGTTCAAACCTCCGCAATTTATTATTAGTAGAATTTTATTTCTACATTCGCTCAGGATTTTGTCTCTTTATTGGAAACGGAAGTGTTAAGATTTTATAACCCGTTTGCAGCGGAAACATTTCATTGTTTAATAAACGGATGCTCTTAGGATGAGGTCAGTTATAGATTTTCTTGTATGGTGTTGCTGGTATTACTAGCTCGACTAGATTTTTCTTGTTAATTGTAAATAAGCGGTTATCTATTATGTTTCCGTAAAATTTGCCTGTTCATTCCATCAGCGAACATAAAGCGCATTATTTTACCCTCTCATTTTCTGAACGCTGACCGGTATAATTCAAACAGAACATTGTTTCGATATATAAAACTTATAGCTATTTATCGATATATAATGTATGTAATTTATGATATACTACAAGAATTAATAATTTATAGATATTATATATATTAATATTATATATATATCATAGCTATATATAGTGATTACTATATTATATTAGATATATAATTTAGTTAGAATAAGTACTATTTTATATATATACAATAATAATGATTATATCATATATTAAATAGTATTTAGTATATATATATATATATATATATTACAGGTATATTATATATATATACCTATAAATATATATAGACTTATATATATATATATAACATATATAATTAATAAACATATATATATATATAATATCAGCTATTATAATAAATATTAACATATAATACCATCATATATATTATATTAAATATATATCATATTATATTATATATATCATATAATATATATATACCTAATATAATATATATTATATATATATATAATATTATCATTAATATATAATATATTAGTATATATATATATATACTATATCATGGGGCCTCAATGGTACGGAATAAAAGAAAACTCTTTCAGTATCTTGGACTCTGCCTTAATATAAATTATCCTATTACAGTAATATTTACTGATTTGGCCTTTAAAAACTGTGAATTTCGTCAACGTAACACAATTATGAAGAAAATCTCTCATTTCCTGCAAAAAAACTGAACGAAACAAGTCAAGTGAAGCACCAATTCCAATTGGAAAAATTCATTTCAAAAATCATTGTTCGCAAACGTTCATTATATAATGATAAAGCACACGATGTCTTTGAAATATGCTGCATGGACAAAAAGAATTCACACCTAAGGATGACTTTAGCCTGTGCAACAACTCTCATTTGACATTACCCATCTGAATATTCATTCCTCGTTAAGATGCTAGAGAAGGAAGCCTAATCAACTGGCTTTTATGGATATAACCTTAGGGTCCGTACGGGGACCAGCCTCTCTGGTCATAAATCCAGGTCACGTTCTGTGGATACGTGATAGCCTAGTGTCTGTCCAAATCTAAGAGGTGTGTTCTTTTAGGAGAAAAATCTAGGGATTTTCTTTCCCTGATTAATGACTGTAGCATTAATTAGTTGAATTAAACGGGAAATCCGGTACCTCAAGAAAGTTAACCTTTTGGACGTTATTTACAATAGAAATCTATTTTGTAAGTTGTTAGATTTATAGCCATCTCACTTAAAATATCAAGAAAAACAGCAACTTTAAGATTGACTCCTTTGAATAAATTACCTTTTTATGTCCTAATTTGTCAAGAGTAAATGAAGACTTCGTGTCTTTTTCTTATTGAAAGGGGGAAGCTCAAATGGCGCCAGGATCTTACTTTAGTGAAGAAAGCAATAAAGTAAAGATGCAACGATTTCCTCTTGAAAACAAGATGTATTATATTGATCGATCGTCGGAATTATATTTGTTCATCGGATTATTTTGACACCTTTTTCTGCATGGAATGACAAGGGGACTCTTAACGATCATAGGTATATGAAAAAGGAAATTTCAAGTTCTTAACATTTTCTGATACGAAGAGAAGTTATCTATTACATGTTTTTAACAAAAAAAAAGGAAAAAAATGCGACCCAAGACTTTTCACAACTTGTGTGATCCAATGACCCCTCAGCCACAATATGACTTATTCCTAAGCTGTTGTGTAACTTTACCGAAAATTAACACCAAGATCAGATGAAACTAAAATTAAAGAGAAAATTCAATCAACTATTCATAAAGGACGCCGTTATGTGATTTTACTCAGTCTCAGCCCAATAATTTTCACTGGCACGTGATACAGGTGTTGATTTTGTAGTTGTGGTCCTTTTCCTGCTATGTATCATGGGTGTGTGCCTGGGTATTGAGAAGATAATTTGCAGTGTTAATATGAAAGGGAAAGAAGAAAAATGAGCTAATATTTCCATTCACACTTCCACACACATACACACACACACTCATACATACATACAATACATTATATTATATATTTATATATATATAGATATGATATAATTATATATATAATAAAGATAGATATATATATATATATTATATAATATATTTATATATTATATATATATATTTACACATGCATGCATACAAATATGCGCTTGTTTCAAAACTGAATCAAGAGAGTTTATGCTTTCTGTAAAAAAATTCTCAGTTGATATAATGTTCAAGTAATTAATTTAGTAAAAACTGTGGCGCCTCTTTTCACCAGTATCATAAATTCAGCAAACTGAAGCCTAACTTCTTTTATAATCAAGCATGAATAAAAAAAAATCCATAGCCCTCAGGAGAAAAACCAACATATAATTTAACTCTAATTTTGATGACCCGAACCCCCAAATATATTTGGAGTGTTATACGTAGCAGTAAATATGTTTCAAAACAAAAAGATAATCTCTTGGGCCGCTCAGCCAAAGGGGTCTTAAACTATGAATTACGATGATACTGTATTTTCCCTTCCGGAATTTGTAAGCGCGCGGACGTTCCATAAATCTTTTCTTTATGTAAGTGTGTTGAAACCGATGACTAAAAAAAAAAAACACACTATTCTATACAACATTATCTTGATTTAACGAAACGCTCTCTCAAAGATTTATTGCACGGTAACAAAGGCAGGGGACATATATTTAAAGTTTTGGTTAAAATACACTTTGTTTATTTTGGATTTTTAATACATTTTAATTTATTTAACGATCACGGCGGTTTAATCTTATTTTTAGTAAAACAAGGACTTTGATGTACCTGATATGATTGCGGAATGGTAACGGTTAAAAGTGTAATACAAGCTGATAATTCGGTTCATAATTTCAAAAAAGTGTATTCACTAGTAGAGGTATTTGTTTTTTAAGAGTACGTTGAATGTAGTAGAATTCTAAAGAGGAAAATATGAAATGTAACGTGACAATGCGTGCATACAAAAAGCAAGGGAGAATTCGTCAGCGTGAATAATGTAAGACCAAATTGTTACGGTGAGATAAAACAGACATTGGTCTTCTCTTTTGCCGGAATCTCGGAAATGTAGACCAAATGAAAATTTGGATTCGAAAGTGAATTGATTTGTTTATTTATTATTAGGCCTCGATAAAAATTATGGAAAAACTTCGTATGTAGGATTAATGAGACTTGGGAAATTTAATATGTATGTTAGTGTGTCTCACAAACGCACACATGCACACACTCATCTATATATATGTATATATATATATATATATATATATATATATATATATATATATATATATATATATATATATATAAAATTTGTGTTCATGCGTGGCTTTTTTTTTTTTTTTTTTTTTTTTTTTGCCTTGGCGTGTGTATCCGTAAATGTTAAAATGTTACATAGGTATATGAATGGCAAAACAAAAGATGTCTTAACATCCTCTGCAGCAAATTCCTAAAGGCAAGAAGAAGAGGTGTTGCAATTCCAAGTTCAAAATTCCTCATAAAATTGCAACGGTATCTGGAATTAAAAGTTGACTCTGCAACAAGAGACCAATTCATACGAGCGCATCCAGGCAATTCATCTCCCCAAA
This sequence comes from Macrobrachium nipponense, assembly GCF_015104395.2. NCBI lineage: Eukaryota > Metazoa > Arthropoda > Malacostraca > Decapoda > Palaemonidae > Macrobrachium > Macrobrachium nipponense. The sequence continues at coordinate 77,199,671 of NC_087210.1, read as the reverse complement.
AAATATAGGAGCAACATTTTTCTGGAAGGAACAATTTGTAGCTTTTCCTTGGTCATATCTGGATAATACAAAAGAAGATAAACAATTCCATTCATAGAATCAAAAGGAAAAAAGAGAAGTAAAGAAACAAAAGAATAATGCGTAAGTAGTCTCTCTCTCTCTCTCTCTCTCTTTCTGCAAAAAGATGGCATTGTATTGAGAATGGTCTGGAATTCCATGTGCCCCGAAGAGACTTGTGTCTGACAGGCTCTTTCGTAACGTAATTTGGAGAGAAATTTAAGTGTGTGTGTTTTGTAAAGCGAATGCATTCTTTGCGTAAAGTCCCTTTATTTTTCAAGAATTTCAAGTTTGCCATTTTGCAGGTTCTTCATATTTTATTCTCTAAATCTTAACGGGTGGTCTTTGGGAATGAGGTTCAACCTTGAGAGTCTTTCTCAGTGCAAATATGAACTTCATTTTGGGTTATTTATTTCTTTGTTCTCACGGGTTTATAAAGACGGAATATACTGCTTACTTATAACTAAGTTATGACAAAGGAGAAGATGAGATGTTGGGAAAAAATAAGTTATATAAAGATGGATAGTAGTTCCAACGAACTCCGTCTAACGACGGCAAGCAACGACTTAGTTGTTATTCAGAAAAAAGTTTGAGGGATCGGCCGTGTCCTATTTTTAGGGGGTAACGGTAAAATGATACAAACTAGGTATCTATTTACATTTTAAATATAAAAAAAATGCATTGTCCTGTTAATGAGTATTTCGGTGAATAAATGTCAAAAAAACTAAGATTTAAAAAATCAAAGGAAATACCAGGAAATAAATGATTAAAAATTGATAATTAGATCCACAGATAAGAAATAAAAAAAAAAAAAATCCTTGGCGAATCATCTTTTGGGAAAACTGAAAAGGTCAAGATGAAACTTTGCAGAGGAAAACTTTTGTCGACTTTAAACTACTTCAGGAGTCTTCAGCTGGGGTGAGAGTGCCCAGGAAGGGGGAAGGATGGAGGAGGGAGGGGAACAGGGGTGGGGAGGGGGGGGGGCATGATTTCTTCCACCGCCAATTCACTATCCACGTCATGCTTTACTGCATCACCGCACGTTTCTCCTCCTGTCTCTTTGTCCCTTTGTTTGTTTTTCTCGATTGACAGGCATACAGACAACCGCGCGCACACATTCATACACTATATATATATATATATATATATATATATATATATATATATATATATATATATATATATATATATATATATATATATATATATATATATATATATATAGATATATATATATATATATATATATATATATATATATATATATATATATATATATATATATATATATATATATATAGTAAGTGTTTACATAATAAAAATATGGAATGTTAGTCCATATATATAAAAGACTAAAACTAAAGAGGTCAACCAGATTGCTTGCAGGAATGTGATCAGAAATAGAGACGCTAAAGATGACGTTTATACAATAAGTATGTAGGCTAAGATAACATGCCGTCACCTGTAGTCATTCAATTGTTTATAAACTTTAGTCCAAGCTTCCTGCTTGAGACAAACACCGTGACCTATAGCTTAAGCGGCCTACGTGATCTGTAGCGTGTCTCATTTGTATGTATGTTCATATGTTCGAACTACTGTCTGTTCCTTCATAACTTGTAACAGAGATGGTAGACGGGCAGAACAGAGTTAGCTATCGTCATTAGAAGACCTGTATCTCTTTACCTACGCTTTATCATGTAGAGAGAACAGAAGTAGCCATCATCATTGGCAGAAGCGATCAAGCTATCGTTATTAGAAGACTTGTACAATCATACCTGATCTTCACCATGTAAAACTTCAGAAGAATATATATATTTTTATACTTCGTGTTTTCTACAAGAACCTCCTCACCGAATCATCATGAATTTAACACATCGTCGTCATAAACAAGAAGATAATCCTGACTTCTTAAGTGATCTACAAACCCCAAGACACTCCATTGAAGATGGAAGTGCAATACCAACCGACTTAGCGTAAGATTATCGCAAGTCTAACATTACCTCATAGGGCGCCTTATCATACAAGGCACGAGCCCTAAAAGTGGTGGCAGGCGTACCAGAAGGACTCTACAACTTCTCCGAAGATAAAACAGAATAATAAATCATGAAGTCAACGACGACGAAAGCAGCAGATTCTACAAGCAACCTAGTATCATCGTTTAGTGAGCGACTTCAGAAAACAACAAGAACTTCACCGACGACGAAAAGCAAGAGATTCTTCAAGCAACTTAGTATCATCGTTTAGTGAATAACTTCAAGAAACAAAACCGACGTGTCTTTTTCCTACGGCAACGCAAGCTTCGTCTCTCATTAGAATCATTCAAGAAAACATCGTTAGTGAGCGTTTCCGGCACTTCAAGAAACAAACCGAACGCGTCTGCAGCATCAGATCTTTCAAGGGCTCGAATCATCGAAACAACGCGCACGGGGGAAACTGAAGCCAAACCAGGTCATCCGCTAAATAGAGAAGGAGGACCAAGGCCGTGTGTCGTTATCGGAACACCGTGATTTCCCACAAAAGCAAGCTAAGTACAATTTTTTATTCATTTGGAGTAACTTTGAGTGTTTCCTTTGCAGATCGAATTTCGTTATTCCTGTGGCTGAAGTTACGAGACATTCTTAATCTTACTTTTTTACAGAAATTATCTACATCATTGAGATTTCGCTACTGCAAGTTTTTTATCTTTGAGTGTCTGTTTCCAGAAGTTCTACTGAAATATCATAATCATACTATGTTAATTTTATCATGGGTGATTATTAATCCCTTATGTAACAAATCATATTAAACAGTGAATATGCGTTTACGCAGTGGACGTCTGTATTTATACAGATGCATGGATAGGGTCGTTAAGCACCGTAGTGATAGAAAACACACAAAAACAAGTGGAACACCCGTACAAATCTAGATACATTAGAGGTAACACTATTTCGGGCCATGACAATAAATGCTCCTTTGCAAAGTCCCGATCGCAGTTTTTAGCCTTGAGTTTTTGAGTTATTATAAAATATCGAACCTCAATGACTCAACTTAACTTTTAAAATATGGCTGGATTGCAAGGAATAACAGGCCTATAAAAAAACTTTCATTAGGCTAAATGCGCTGACCAGGATCCTCACTATTTCAAATTTTAGCAAAGAATGAAGTACAAACGGTTAATATTGAATGCAGTAGTGATAACGTCCCCTATAGTTTAATCGCTCAGTTCTAATAGTTTCGTCATTCATTTGCTTTATACGTAACCAGCAACATAATGCTAAAAACACACAATACGTTGCCGATGGTAATAAAGAGAAGGATCCTAATTATTACAAAAAGAAATAGAAACAGTAGCCCGTTCAGAATCAAACAAGCAAACTTGGTGACTGTGTCACTTAGTCAAGCGGTCAAGGTCAGTCAAAACTGCCGAAGTGTTCAAAGCATAGCAAATTCCACACAATAAGCGACTCTAGCAGAGTGGGGAAAAGCGATGTTGGTTCATACATGCCAATATCTTTTTGAATTAAAAAGGATTTTTCCTATGAAACACACGACCGTATAAAGTAATCTGAGCAGGTTTTCGTTTTTTTTTAATACGTAAGTTATTATAAGTAGTGTGGATAAAGCCCGACTGTACGCGCCGTAAAAATTAGAATATCTTGTTTATTCCTTTACTACACGTAATATCCTGTATTTACGGACTCACCGTCTGTTGTTCGAACTTCCCTAATGAGAAGTCCGGATAAGCGAGCGTTTACAGATACCTCTATAGTTATAAAAAACATTGATCTGTATCTAGTGTAATTGTAAGATTCATATAGGGGTATACAATATATTATCTTACATCCTGCAAAATAAGGCGTGTTTATCAAATGAAAATCCTCTAAACCTTCAAACATATTGAAATCCGTTTGAACAAAAAGAGACAGTTAATCAAATAATAACTTATATAGAGGAGCTATACATTTGTCTCATAAATCGTAACATTGTTCAAATGACCCAACAGAATTCTCCCACAACCGCAGTCGCAGTTTGCACGCAAAATCTCGAGAAACATGCACCCTCGAATGTCTTAGTGTGTGTAAAAAGACTTTGTGCTGGGGGGGGGGGGAAATGAAATGTTAATCCTTCCCGACACTCTGAATTATAACGATTTCCGCGAACAAAGCCCTAGACATGGTTGACTAGCAGCAACAAGTTAAATCTAGTGATCCACAAACGTATACATATCGTGGATACGGAAGTTATAAATATCGCATTTTTTATTGTTGCTAATTTTTAATCCTGCCCAACCAGTCGTAGATGAATCTCTCTGATAATCTATCTAAAGTAATATCCGTAAAGTCATTCAAGCAGAGGTGATTCAGCAGAAATTTTTTTTATCTTTTATCCGAATACCAGGAAGTTTCTCCACTAGCGAGTGACCTCTGGAAAAAAAATAAAACGGATGTAATTTAACACAAAATACGGTCTAAGGACCAAACATAAAGCTATATACGTACCTTCGTATAGACTCTCAATGGAATTTCAAAATAGAGATAAATGACGAAGTTGAAAATGTTAGTAATAGGAGTCATTAGGAAATCAAATAGCCCTTATAATTTTTTCCCTCAAACGTCATGCCATAAAAGATCGGACTTGGCGGGTATCTGCGTAGATTTTCTGTCGCTTAAAACAAGAAACGACTCCGATAGTTTCCAGTGCCATGTACCGACGACATCTTATCTCTGTTAGGTTAGAATAAATTTTTCACCAGCTTGGACTTACTTAAAAGCTTTTACCAGATACCATTACCTAAGTGATTGTACCTCATACACCGTTTTCAGCACACTCAGGGGACATTATCAATTTTTACGCATGCCTCCGGCTTACGTTGCACCCCAATTACAATATAGTGTTTGGAGACTTTTAGGGGATACCCTACATGCCTATATGGATGATCTTGTAATCTTTTCTAATACCTTAGAAGTACATTCACATAAACTAGAGCTAGTGCTACAGCGACAGAGACAAATAATCTCAGAGTAAAATATCTAAATGTGAGTTTTTAAAAACCGAACATGTTTATCTAGGTTTTATGTGTCTAGTCAAGGTCTTAAAGTAGTCCATGGTAAGGTGTCGGCTATTCATAACTTTCCGGTACCTATTAACGTAAAAGGGGGATACAGCACTTTGGCGCTGTAGTGGGTATTACAATCGTATGTAAATATGTAACTCTTCCATCATGACAGCTCCTTTAACAGATCTTACGAAGAAGAGCGTAGATTTATTATGGTCTAAAAAGTATCAACAGGCGTTCGATACCTTAAAAGCGGAATAATGCAGCTCACCTAACTTAAAAATCCCTGATTTAAATAAGGAATTTTTTTTTTTATTGCAACAGACGCCTCAGACCAAGGGGTAAGAGGGGTACTACTTCAGTAATATGATAAACAGTTTTCCTATAGCTTTTTATGCACGTAAACTAAAGCCCTCTGAAAGTAAATATGCAGTAATAGGCAAGGAAGGGCTAGGTATCGTTAACTCACTAGTACATTTCAAGTTCATAATCTACGGCTATCCTGTTAAAGTCCTCACTGAGCATAAGTCACTTACCGAGTTTTTCAAAGGCTTTAATCACAGTCCAAAAGGAACTCGGTGACAAATGATCATTCAGGTCTTTGGAGCCAAGATAAGATATCTACCTGGGAAAGCAATTATCATAGCTGACGCATTATCCCGCAATCCCGCACCATACTGCAAAGAACCATTAATTAGACTAAAAAATATAGAAACATCCGTGCCTATTGTTAAAACCGTATCTAAACAAGAAAATTCCTTAACCCAAGAGATCGCGAGCATTGAATATCTGGGTTGGAGCGCAGAACTGTTACAAACTGAACAAAGCAAGTGTCAACAGCGATAAGCAAAACAATAAACACCAAACAATAAACACTTCGAACGAAAACAGGGTCAGCAGCAGCTAAGCAAAAAACAATAAACACTTCGAACGGAAACAGGGTCAGCGACTAAGCAAAAACAATAAACACTTCGAGCAGAAACCCTAAGGCAAAAGTATACTTAAAGTATGTGTATCAGAATAATGTAATCAAATGTAATATTATATGTAGGTCCGTGACGAGGAAAACCCGAAGAACACAGCAGATGACTAACGACCAGGTAGTAGTAATAATCTCTTTCATACCAATCGTCATAAACTGGTTGCATTCCGTCATCCAGGGTTCCCTACTATGTCACAGAAAGCCAAATCACTGTTTTTACTGGCCTACAATGCTTAGGCTACAGATATAAAAAGCACATATCTAATTGTAACACGTGTCATGAAAACAAGGGATACACTAAGACACCTGTCAGTTTAGGGGCCTATCCTGTGCCAAATCAATCCTTGAAAGAATATGCGTAGAATTATTAACAGAATTACGAGTCTGACAGAGGGAATAAACACTTCTTAGTGTTAATAGTTCCTTGACACGTTATATAGAATTAATAGCACAAAAAACAAACACCGCAACTGAGTGCGTTAGGAATATTTATGAGTGCTAAATCAGTAAACATGGAATTCAACACATGATAATCTGACTCGGGTGGTGTAAATCAATAATAATCTCCATAACACGTTGTGTGAATTCCTATCCATTAAGAAAACCAATACTATATTTTATCACCCAGAGTCAATCGGTTTGGTAGAATAACGGATAATTAAATAGGAAGTGTCAATGTCTTACGAGTTACAACTCGTGATACTGGATCCGAACTGGATTATAGCGGTTCTCGCGGTTTTAAATACCTTTATCATTTATATCTTGTATCTATAGAATTGATGCCGCAAGTAGCCTTATACGGTACGCCGCTAGAACACTTTTCCACATATTCAAGCCAACCATTAATTTATCAAATATATATAAAAAATATATAAATAAATAAATATAAAAAATAAAATAAATATGGATACAAGTGGAGTCAATATAATACTCCGTAAGAAGTCGGAAGGGTTACAAATTATAATAAAAAAGGAATCACAATAAAAATCAATAAGCAAAACGTAACCATAGGTTAATTAAATATCCAAATATATATACGTAAAGATTTGAACTCTAACTTAACGCTTTAGTAATGACAAATAAGCTAAAAGTTCAAACACATATCCAAAACCTACTGACATATTGTCTGTCCCGGTGATTTATATTCATAGTCAATGAAAAAAAAAAATAATAATAATAAATAAATAAATAAATAAATAAAATAAAATAAAAGAGATTTTAAAGTCAGGAAGTCTAGAAGTGAAAATGTTATCTATGGAATAATCCTATATGAATCTTATACAGGGCTAATAATATATAGAATTTGTATGGAAACCTTTTTCATTAGTTTGAATAAGGGAATATTTAATTTAACATAATTACAATTATGCAGATTTCCAACATGAAACTAATATGTTCAATTTTGGTAATGTTTTTTTTTTCAGACATTATTTTCATGCGGGTGGAGAATTCAAAAAAACAAAAAAATATCATTTGAAAAAAAACTAAAGTCGTATCTCTTACAGCAAGTAACGTAACTCTTAAGCTGGTGACGACGTCATCAGTTCTAGAAGGTCTGTCGCGTTTGCCGTATCAGCATTGATTCCTTTAACCTCAAATATCTGCTTGCACAGGCTTCATCTCGCGCTTGCAAAGCAGATTGACTGGAGAAAGGAATGCTTAGCCCGAACTTCTCATGGGCAAGGCAGACGTGTCTATCCGTATGCGCAATGCAACTTTAGTTAAGGGGTTGCAATCATTTTAAAATTAATAACAAAATAAGCAAATAGATTTCTAATAACAACAAAATGAATTAATTTTTTCTGAACCTCATAGACATTTTAGAAGTATCAAGATATGTATAGAAATATTTACTTGCAACATTAGCCTATTACAATTCAAGTAAAACATTCATGGGAAAATGTCACATTTTCTTGAAAAACCCAAAGTTTATTTAGAAATTAGTTACATAGTGGGTTTTTCGTTGCATCTCCTACCTATTAATAAAGTTTTTAAAAATTAACCTCAGAGGATGCGCGCGAGAAAATTGAATATGAAACTTTTGTTAGGGCACATAGGATCAGATTTTACCACAACTTAATTTCAGTTAGCATAGAGAAATACAGAATCATGATTAATCTTCTCTTTGACTCTTATGTTGCCTGGCAATCTTACAAATAGCTCCGTTTTCCACTTCTTTGTCTAGTAACTTACTACCAGTAATATCAAATTTTCTTGGAGATTCGTAATGATATCTATTTTTTTTTATAATTATGGATATTTTTACAGTCATCATAGACCTGGATAGGTTCACTCATTGTTAATGCCATGGATAAAAAAGTTTGTACAGCGGACTCTTTTGAATTCCAAAATATCAGCGAATTCATGTGGGTTAAGTCTGGTCTAAATGGCTCTCTCCCCTCCCGTATTTGGATGTTGTCTGAATTTACTTTGCCCTTGGGACAAGTATAATTTCACTTGCAGGCTGATTAATGGAACCTGGTTATAGTATCCTGCAGTACGAGAGTTTCTCATCGCAACTTCAAAAAATCGTTCGTCGCAGCGGACGACTACAGTCAAGTAACAACCGCCTACAATGTGAAAGGAATTTCATGGACTTCTTCGACCGACACCGTATCTCGTCGTTAATCTCGTTTTAATGCGGAACGCTCTGGCGGCTGTCGGAATCGACTACAAAAGGGACATACTTCCGACAAATTACGACCCGAAGGATATTCAACTCTACTTTGCTGGCGAAGGACTCGTGCTGGGATGGTTTTATTCATCGCGAACGTAATCGTGTAGCTTAGGATGCAGAGAATAAGTATGAGCGCAAAATAGAACGTTGGACCCGCCCAGGCAAATTTTCCCCTTGTTTTAACCCTGTGAAATTGGCCGTTTCAATTGGGTATAGGTGGTTGTCTGGAACTGTGTAATGGACGAAAAGTTGCTCGAACGCTAGTTAAAAGTGAAGTAGTATAATCTCAGTCATGTATCCTATATACATAAAGTATCATGTATCCTATATATATAAATGATCATAAATAACAGAATCTAAATATATCTTTGCGTGTACGCAATAGGAATCTATTTAAAGTGCACATATATTAATCATAATTATATGAATCCATATACATATGTATAAACAAATCAGGTAGCCTATAATCAATCTGTTACCTTTTATCTGACCAATATCTGCAGTTATATATGAGTTAGTATATAACTCATATATAACAGTTAGCATAAAAATCAACGAATCAATCAGCATAAACATTAATAATTTTATCAATTCATATATGAAATTTTTTATCAGTTAAAATATGATTTTTATCATGTTAATCTTCATTCTATGCAATTATCAGAGCACATTAGTATTTTCTGTAGCATATGTATCTTAATGAGATGAAGTGAAAAACTGTATCATTATATATCACGTGATCACTATTATTTACCAATATCATTGTTTTATATTTTATTACTTGAATCAATTCATGTACACCATGAATTTTTATTTACTAATATATATATATATTCACATAGTGTCTGTATCACACTCCTATAAGTCAAATTCAAGTCAAGTTTGAGTAATATTCAGTGGTTGGTTTTGGTAGCTGACCGAGCTAATGTAAGTGTTTACATAATAAAAATATGGAATGTTAGTCCATATATATAAAAGACTAAAACTAAAGAGGTCAACCAGATTGCTTGCAGGAATGTGATCAGACTAGAGACGCTAAAGATGACGTATACAATAAGTATGTAGGCTAAGATAACATGCCGTCACCTGTAGTCATTCAATTGTTTATAAACTTTAGTCCAAGCTTCCTGCTTGAGACAAACACCGTGACCTATAGCTTAAGCGGCCTACGTGATCTGTAGCGTGTCTCATTTGTATGTATGTTCATATGTTCGAACTACTGTCTGTTCCTTCATAACTTGTAACAGAGATGGTAGACGGGCAGAACAGAGTTAGCTATCGTCATTAGAAGACCTGTATCTCTTTACCTAAGCTTTATCATGTAGAGAGAACAGAAGTAGCCATCATCATTGGCAGAAGCGATCAAGCTATCGTTATTAGAAGACTTGTACAATCATACCTGATCTTCACCATGTAAAACTTCAGAAGAATATATATATTTTTATACTTCGTGTTTTCTACAAGAACCTCCTCACCGAATCATCATGAATTTAACACATCGTCGTCATAAACAAGAAGATAATCCTGACTTCGTAAATGATCTACAAACCCCAAGATACTCCATTGAAGATGGAAGTGCAATACCAACCGACTTAGCGTAAGATTATCGCAAGTCTAACATTACCTCATAGGGCGCCTTATCATACAAGGCACGAGCCCTAAAATATATATATATATATATATATATATATATATATATATATATATATATATATATAATATATATATATATATATATATATATATATATGTGTGTGTGTGTGTGTGTGTGTGTGTGTGTGTGTGTACGTATGTATGTATAATAGGGAGATAGAGAGAGCATAAGTGACTTGTTGATAAATAAAAGCTAAAGATAACATATTTCACCGCTTCAGACGACCTGCCCTGACTCAGGCAACGAGTGGCTCCGTCCGCAGCCTCGATTACTCTAAGAAGAAGCTGGGGAAATCAACTGTCTGAGAAACATTACACACGATGAGGCTCACTTCTCTCAAGAGGTGGAGAGGACTTGTAATGCTTCTCAGCTGTGCCCTCTCAGTGCCAAAGTGGCCTCGCTAGACACTACTATTTCATCCTGAAGGGTGATAAATATTTTCTTTTTTAGCGAATTTTGCTCTGTAGCTTTTCGGAGTCATTTTGTGGGTAAAGCTCTCATAGATTATTATTATTCTGAAGGGGATAAGATTAATACAACCATATTTTCATCCAGATTTAATCTTTAACCCCTTTATACCTAGCTACTTCAATCTTGCCTAGGACTAAAGTATCCCTTGTTAGGTATCGTTATTCATGGAAACTTCAGTCAAACTATACCCATTGAGTTATTGAACAGTTAACGGTAATGCTACAGAAACGTAGCAACTGCATCTGAGGTAATAAATTTTAGTAAGAATTTCACGAAGAGGTGACAAAAAACCTCTGAAGGAAAAAATAGAATGTGAAATAGAAGCAAAGTGACACCAATCACCTCTAATTCTTCATTATGATTTCCAATTATGCTTCTTGGAAAATAAGTCAACGATCAGTTTGACTTATGAACTATGCTGCCCCAAAAATTTTAGGAGGCGATCAGGAGTAATAAATAGTTCAGACAATACCTTGATACTGTATTCAGATATGTACTAATCATATAGGTTTACTGAATGAAAATTTCATACAAAATGATTGTTTATATGTCCATATATAAACATACACATATATTTATACATGTATGTATATAAATATACATTATATGTGTGTATATATATATATACACATATATATAATGTATATTTATATACATACATGTATATATATTTGTGCATGTTTATATATACGGACATATAAACAATCGTTTTGTATGAAATTTTTATTCAGTAAACCTATTTCATAAGTACATATCTGAATACAGTATCAATGTATTGTCTAAACTATCTATTACTCCTCACCACCATATATATATATATATATATATATATATATATATATATATATTATATATATATATATATATATATATATATATATATATATATATATATATATATATTATAGCGTTTTCGTTTTCATTCATGAAATTTGGTCAGTAAAATAAAAAGGCTCTTTGTCTTGATTAGTCTTGAATGCGTCTGGGGAAATCAAATGGCTCTGAACCCTCGCACGTAATGAGTTTCATTTTTCTCATAACAGGAGAGTCCATGTAATGTTTCTCATTTCTCCAACAAAAGGAGAGAGAGAGACCTTGCAATATTTCTTGGCTGCTGCGTCCCCTGACTTCCAACTGCCTTCGCTTAAGCGACACTATTTCTCCTCCACTTAATCTAAACGCTGTTAATTTAACAGTAATTTTCAGGGAACGCAATATTGTTTCTCCTTCTCCTCTTTTGACATTATATAGGATGTGGGTATCTCAGCCGGAAATATACGACATCGATTAACGCTAGATTATTATTTTTCTCGTTCTTCGACTCTTTCAGGGTGGGGTTTATTTATTCTCTTTTAGAATTTCACTGAGAGATTTTTTTTTGTAGACTAACTGCTTGGTTTGCTAGGTTATTGCAGATATTATATTCGTCTTTTTCGTTGGAATTTTTTGCTTCTATAAGACTTTGTTTAGACATAAAATTGAAAAGAACAGTTTTTTAAACTATTGCTTAGTACAATTCCACGTGCAATCATACAATTAATTAAAGTTTTTTGTATATGTTTGATAAATAATTTTCTTATAACGTTATTACTACATACCCCGCCTGCTTAATTTTCAAGAAATTCATTGAAATATAAGGAAAATATCTGTCCTTGTTAATCTATCCTTCTTAAATCTAACAAATGACTTTTATTTGAGAAAAAGTAAAGAAAAGTTGAAGATGAGATATTCAAACATCAGGAGGTCAACTTGTATTTCCTTCAGTCGCAATCCAATCAGATCTTCAGATATTTTCTCCATTTTACAGCGAGTTCCGCTCTGATTGCAAGTTGTCTAGGGAAAGCTTAGAATCGGTAGATAGCTGGTCAGCTGGTATAGTGGTTAGTGTCGTGGCATCCCACTCATATGCCGCGGGTTTACGTCTCCCCCAGGCCGATGAAAAATTACTGATATCATGATCAGTTACTGCTGCAGTGTGGCGTCTGCGGTGAGAGATTGAAACCAAAATTCTTTGGAAGCTTGAATTTCAAGTCAGTGGCCCGTGTGTGCTTGTTGCATGTGAATAAGTTACATGCGAAACATAATGATTAATGATGATACGTATAATTATGAAACGTAGGTCCTTAATGTGCTGAAAGAGAAATGCCTAAAGCTATAATTGAATGGTTTGGTATGTGCAGGAAAATCGACATAGCTGATGAGCCTTCTTTGTGGGTGCATAAAATGACAATTGTTGGGAGGTATTGTGCACTTGGTGTGTTCATCCACGATTTAGCAGTTTAAACGAGACCATGACTCTGATCGTTCTTTATTGTTTGATTTCGAGTTACCCCCTTTCAGTAAAATAGAGCTTACTTTAAATATAAATGTACAAATTAGTTTAAATATAAATGTACAGATTAGTTTAGACTTAAATGTACAAATTAGTTTAAATATAAATGCTCAGATTAGTTTAGATATAAATGTACAAATTAGTTTAAATATAAATGTACAGATTAGTTTAGATAAAAAATGTACAAATTAGTTTAAATATAAATGTATAAATTGGTTTGAAGATAGATGTACAAATATATGTGCTAGATAGATGTACAAATGTATGTGCTTTTCTAATGTATGCAAGTATAAATGTATGTGCTTTTGTACATAAGTATGTATATTTAAGGATGTATGCTATATGAGCAAAAGAGTTTTACATGCCAATGAAAAAATCAAACGAATAACTGTATAAAGAATTGTTACTCGTTATCGAGAAAGCCACTCATAAGTATTCCTGAAGGCTTGGTCTATTCATAGACTGATAAAGGTCTCCTTTAACATCAATTTAGACTGAGTATTTGTTATAATTACCTCCCAGCATCAACATATCAGTCACAGCCGATGCTTTCAGCCCAGAAACGAAAATACTAAGTTTTCGGACATTCTGCCTGATGAAATTTACAATTTTTTCGTAGACTTTTTCCGGCATCTACCTCATGATGCCAAAAGTATTACCAAGTGTTTTTATAAGCTTCTGAACACAAATGGGAAAAAAATGCTGCAGCTGCTGGATTTAAAAACTTCATTCGTTAAAAGTATGCTTCATTTCGCCATGGATTTGGTCCCTGGAATCCTCTAATTTCCATGTAAAAGCAATTCGTCGAGGCCTTTTTGTCAAATCAGTCAGGGAACGTTTTTATGAAGTGCAAAGTAATTCATCACTTGAAATGAGGATTATCTATATTGAAAACACAATTTTGTGAATCTAAATTATTAATTTCTGTTTCTTTTATTATTATTATTATTATTATTATTATTATTATTATTATATTATTATTATTATTATTATTATTATTATTATTATATTTAAGTTCAAAGCACAATTTCTTTAATCTGAATTAATCACTTCTGTCTTTTATTATTATTATCATTATTATCATTATTATTGTTGTTATTATTAATTATTATTATTATTATTATTATTTTTTTTTTTTTTTTTTTGCTCTATCACAGTCCTCCAATTCGACTGGGTGGTATTTATAGTGTGGGGTTCCGGGTTGCATCCTGCCTCCTTAGGAGTCCGTCCACTTTCCTTACTATGTGCGCCGTTTCTAGGATCACCACTCTTTCTGCATGAGTCCTGGAGCTACTTCAGCGTCTAGTTTTTCTAGATTCCTTTTAAGGGATCTTGGGATCATGCCTAGTGCTCCTATGATTATGGGTACGATTTCCACTGGCATATCCCATATCCTTCTTATTTCTATTTTCAGATCTTGATACTTACCCATTTTTTCCCTCTCTTTCTCTTCAACTCTGGTGTCCCATGGTATTGCGACATCAATGAGTGATACTTTCTTCTTCTTCTTCTTCTTCTTCTTCTTCTTCTTATTATTATTATTATTATTATTATTATTATTATTATTATTATTATTATTATTATTATTATTATTATTATTATTATTATTCTAAAAAATGCACAAAGGTATTTTAGGAAATAGGCAAATAAATCATAGCTTCATTTCAACAAATGAAGGCATATTTTTTAAATTCCAGCAAACACAATATCTGCACGGACGTCAGATATTAAAAATATGTATAACAAACAGACATTTCATCAACCCATAAAATGTTTTAGAAAATTCAAAGTAATCTGATCATCTTTTTCCAGATGATGCATGAGATATATTGCCCTACAAGGCACAACAATCATTTAGAATTGCGATGTCATCAAGAGAGGAGAATCCTGAGTGTTTGCATATTATTAAAACAAAGAAAAAGCCTGGGTAGGAATATCCAGCAAAGTTTCTTATCCATCTAAGTAGCTTTTGTAACACATCTGGAAATAATGTATCTGAATTTAGCTTCTAAATATATAAGGCTATCGTACTGACACAACATAAGAATGAAAAAAAAAATAGTAATAATTAAAAGGCCACCTCAAACCGGATACCTTGATTCGTATTACACATAAAAATATACGATTCTGGAAGAATTTGACCAACACCATAAGCAAAATATTTTGCAAAATAGCAAAAAAGGGTAAGATCTGAATATCAGCAAATTAAATACTGGAAACAGGAGGAATATTTTTCACTAATGTATACACCAGTATCAGGTATTTATTTACTGATATTACTGATATTCAGATCTTAACTTTTGTATAATTTTGTAAAATATTTTTAAAATACATTATCAAAACTCCAGCATTTAATCAGACTGCATAAGAAAAGCAATTTGCTGAATACATTTTACTAATGTATTACACCAGTTCCAGGTATTCATTTGCTGATATTACTGATATTCAGATCTTATCTTTGGTATCATTTTAGAAACTAGTTTTAAATACATTATCCAAACTCTGGCATTTAATCAGTGTGTGCATAAGAAAAGCAAGTTGTTGAATACATTTTACTAATGTATTACACCAGTTTCAGGTATTCATTTATTGATATTACTGATATTCAGATCTTATCTTTGGTATCATTTTGCAAAAATATTTTTAAATACATTATCCAAATTCTGGCATTTAATCAGTGCAAAGCAAAATTAAGTTGCTGAATACATTTTACTAATGTATTACACCAGTTCCAGGTATTCATTTGCTGATATTCAGATCTTATCTCAGGTATCATTTTGCAAAAATATTTTTTAATACATTATCCAAATTCTGGCATTTAACCAGTGCAAAACAAAATCAAGTTGCTGAATACATTTTACTAATGTATTACACCAGTTCCAGGTATTCATTTGCCTGGTATTCAGATCTTATCTTTGGTATCATTTTGCAAAATACTTTTTAAAATACATTATCCAAACTCTGGCATTTAATCAGAAAGTGCACAAGTAAAGCAAGTCGCTGTTTACCGGCTACGCCCGGCGGAAATGTCATTAACGGAGAACCTTCCTATTTTCTCCTTCCGACTGCCTCCGTTCCATAAGCAATAATATGCAAATCAGATATTTTCAAGTTTTACTTTGCGGCTTAATAAAGCAAAAGGGCAATATGAAAAGAGTGAAAGTTTCGCAATATGCGCTTCTCCTTTACCCTTTCTACCATGATTTTAACTTTTCTTTCTTCTCTTTCCAACTTTAATTAAACTTACGGTCTCTCCAGCGTCTTTACGCAAACAAATTAAAATGCATATTTATTTCACATATTTTTTTTCTATCTCTTATTTCCTTCGAGTTCTGCGTCAAGCAAGTTTGGCAAGTTTTTTTTTTCTCTTAAATTTGGAAAAATAATATCAATGCCACTGTATTTTAGAATGCATATTTATTTCACATATTTTTTTATATATCTTATTTTCTTCGAGTTCTGCGTCAATCGTGTGAAACGGTTGGCCTGTTTTTTTGTTTTTTTCTTAGTTTTGGAAAAATAATATCTAATGCCACTGTACTACTAACTGCTGTGTAAGACCTATTTTTTTTAACAGCGATTATTTTTATATCTGTTTCCTCTTTCCATTTATCTATTTTCTGACAGATAGTAGGTTTTGATGCAAATGAGATATAGTTGGTTTCAAGGGTATGGATATAGATGTAAGGAAACATTTAAGCAAATTAAAGAGCTTGATAATTTCAAGCATTGAACGCAAAAAAATACACACTCTCTCTCTCTCTCTCTCTCTCTCTCTCTCTCTCTCTTCTCTCTCTCTCTCTCTCTTCACTGCAAACATGGCAACCTGTTATTGATATCTGTTTTTTTTAAGATAAAAAAAGAGGTAATTTTTTTTAGGGCTTTTTGTTACTAACGAAAAGCTGTTACAGATATCATAACGTTTAAGTAGGACTGTACAATACAAGTTTCAAGGAACACCCCTCCCCCCCAAAAAATATTATAATAATTGTTAAGCAAAGAATGCAAGTAAACTGCACGAGTCCACGAGGACTGTCTCGCGCGCGCGCACACACACAAACACACACACACACACACACACAAAGAGAGGGAATAACTTTATCACTCTGAAAAAGCAAATCTGTTAATATTTAGTGTGTGAATTTGCAGAACGTTCTATATGTGGCTTTAGCCACCAGAACCCTGAGTAAAAAAAAAAAATATTATGCCGAAAGGCTGATAGGAACTCATTAGTTAATCGAGTAAGAAACCTAACAGAGCGAATACTTATTAGCCTAAAAGCGAACTATTTGCTTATGCATAATATTTAATCAAGTTTGCGTGGCAAGTTTGATGTGTGCGATATTTTACTGTGTTGGAGACGTGGCGCTCGCGCGCGCGCGCGTGTGTGTGTGTGTGAAAGAGAGAGAGAGAGAGTGAGTGAGTGAGAACTGCATAAACCATTCATTTCTTCAATTCAGGTAACCAACATATAAGCGAGCTAAAGCATTCATTCAGGAAGGTGTCTCGTTTTCCTGCTGAGATGAATATTCTTTACTTCATATAAGGATGAATTTTGGAAGTTTATTTTCCATGCATTGTTTTAGTTCCCTGTATCACATACGAAAGGTTGGAACATTTCGTTTCTTCGCGTTCCTGGAATGCCATAAACAATGGCCAGGGTTCCTTCCTGCCTTATTTTATTGCAAATAAGAATGCATTATATTTTCCTTTCCCTGAAGACAAGAACACAAAGGAATATATGTCTCCTTTTAGAAAGCATCTACAAGAAAATATAATTAAATATAATGAAATGTTCAAGAAAATGTTAAAGTTTTATTTTCAGTTTTTTGTCAAGGTGATTTTGTTATTTCATTATAGAAAACATTCAGATTTCGTAACCCATCAACTGAAGAAGTAAAACAATAATAAGAGGAGAAGTATAGCCAAAGAATGCAATTAAACTGCAGAAATGGACTGCATGAGTTCACGAAGAATCTGTTATCACTCTTGTATTAGTATTTCCTGATAAAAATTAATAGATATTTCATAACTTACCAAGTGAAGTAAAGAACATATAAGAGGGGAAACGTAATGGGGAAAAAAGCAATTAAACTCCAGAAATAGACTGCGTGAGTTCACGAAGAACTTGTTATCATTCTTGTATTAGTATTTCCTTATAGAAATAAATATTTCATAACTTACTAAGTGAAGTAAAGAAGATATAAGAGGGGAAACGTAATGGGGAAAAAAGCAATTAAACTGCAGAAGTAGACTACATAAACTCAAGAAGAATCTGTCATCACTCTTGTACCGAGTTGGGCTTCCTCCCCCCCCTACCGCCACCCCCTTTTTTTCCACTCTGAAAAAGCAAACCTGTTAACATTTGCTCAGCCAATGTGCAGGGGGGAGTTCACGTGTGTGGTTTCATCCATCAAAGCCTCAGTCAAAAGTTTATTTTCCGAAAAGTTGATAGGAA